>NW_020455532.1:1577356-1596368 GCF_003342845.1 Nothoprocta perdicaria | reverse complement strand
TCCTTCCTTCCTTCCTTCCTTCCTTCCTTCCTTCCTTCCTTCCTTCCTTCCTTCCTTCCCCATCCAATCCCTGCCTGCCCTGACTATTTGCATGCACTTGGTGGCTGCTTTTTTTTTTTTCTCTTTAATTAGACATGAGGAGGAGCTGAGTGACTCCAATGTGAAGTTGGCAGCTCTGGTGTTTCACCTTTCCAAGCGCATCCCAAATCTTGTAGGATGGGCACATGCTGTGCAGCATCCCAACCGCCCCTGCCCCACGGGATCAAAATCCCAGCAAAACTAATCAAAAGCCACAGGGGAGATATGCAGGAAAAGAGAGTGATGAATCCAGAGTTGCACCCGTGCAAAACTGTAAAATGTGGAGCCTTCAGGTGCAGGGAGCATCAGTGCAGGCAGGCAAAGGAGACAAGGTGGGAAGCAGGGAAACAGGAGGTGGAAAAGGAAGCAGGCAACGTCACAGCCTTCCCAGCACGACGGCCCCTTCCCCCTGAACAGCAGTGAGGGGTTTGGGAGCATCTGTATGCAAATCCTGCACGAGAAGCACTTTGTCGAGCGAGCGGAGCCCGGTCCAGCTGCTGCGGTTCCCTCGGCCTGCCAGGAGCCGCCCTGGTCCCACACATCCTGCTGCATCCCAACGCATCCTGACGCATCCCACTGCACCTTGCACCCTGCCGCATCCCAATAGATCCAACCACGGAGAAATGCCCGTCGTGGCACATCCCAACGTGCAACAAGTCTCTCACATCATGCAAAAAGGAAAAGCCTGATGTCTCAAAAACCCACCTATTTCCACCCACTGCTTCAGCACCCCAGTCATTTCCCAAGCTGTCCCCATGGCCACCATGTCCCCTGCCCCACACAAGCTGTCACTCTGCAGCTCCAGCCCTCAGGATCTGTTTATTTTCTCCTTGCTGTTGGATGAGATTCTCTGGCTCAACACTTCATAAAAGCAGATTTTATTTTTCCTCTTCATCCCATGTGACACAGATGCAAATGGGGAACAGTAGGACGCCAGCTTATCTTTTATTTGTGCTTTTAGGTTATAATTGCAGTCTGAATCACTGACTTTTAAGTTATTCCGGCGTTCTGCCTCAGCAGAGAAAGGGAGAGGAGCGGAAACAGGGAGCGATCCCTTGACGTTCAGGAGCACCAGGCAGCTCTGCCACGAGAAAAAAAAAAAAAAAAAGGCATTTGCAAAACGTTCCTCCCATTTGTTAAAGGCACAAACAATTTCCGTGCTGAAATAATAAAGCGAGTTAATTGAGATGTGAGGAAGAAGAGAGGAAATTAGGCAAGGGAGGCTGCTTGGGCTTGCGAGGGACCCTTGTGCTCTCAGGCTGCTGCAGCCCCTTTCTGGATGGTGGTTCAGAGCCTTTCACCTCGCTTCCCACCAAGAGTGTTTGCTGGGGTGGAAAGCAAAACTTTCCAGCCTCCTCTCCCCCATGGTCATGCAAATCTTCCCTATTCCATTGGCATCCCTCTGACACCTGTGCCCGACTGCTCCATGCCCTGCCCTCCTGCATCCTGCATCTCGCATCCTGCATCTCGCATCCTCATCCCACATCCTGCTGTAACGTAACCGTAGCCTTTGCTCGCTCTTGCTCCTGATCCTTTTGAGCCCAGAAGGATCCTGATGGAGGTGTCGGTGTTGCCACAAGCCCCCCAAAGACACAGTCTTGGCCATGTGAAGCTCACCTAGCAGTGAGCTTTACCTTCCCATGGAAAATTATCCATGTGTGACCAGCCAACATCAGTGCACAGCACATCAGGAGAGAGGAACTAGAGACCTTGTGTTAACCAGCAAGTGATGGTTCCAAAAGCCTCATTGACTCTTCTAAGTCCAGGACCAAGAGCTGCCCTCACCGCTCAGCCCTCCTGAGCTAATCCGGGTCAGAGCCATCACACGAGTGAAGTTTTCCCAGGTGCAGGAGGAGAATTCCATGCAACAAAATCTCATGGAAGAGGCTCTCCTGGAATGTGTAGCACTGCTGTGTTCTGCTCTGCTGCTGTCCCGGGGACTGTGCGGGACCACCCTGGCAGGGTGAAATACAGGGTGGCCACCCTGCTCCATCCGCCCCGTCCATCTTCCCAAGACAAAGCCTGTCCCGTGGGAGCGGTGGGAAGCGGCAATGCCAGGACGGGTCGTCCTGCCGGGCTGCTGGCTGGAGCAGCGGCGGAGCAGAGGTGAAAGGCCGGACCTCCCTTCCCGCCCGAGTCCTGGCTCTCCCAACAGGGCTTTTGTGCGAGCCCGAACACGGCCCCGGGAAAACAAACACCTCCGAGCACTTAAGGAAATATTTCACTCCCGGACAATTTATGAACACAGCATCTGCCGGGTAAATACCCGCGCACTTAACCTCCACTTTCTTGTCCCCTAGCCTCTCACCACAAAGCGTCTGGGGACTTTTGGCCCAAGAGCCCCCAGAATACACTAAAAGGGCCATCGTTCTGTCCACTTCCCAGCATCTCATGGATTTTAGGGCCTTAGGAAGCTAAAGAGACACTGAGCCAAGCACCACATTGCAGGCAAGAGGCAGCAATGAAAGCTGCCACACACCTTAGATTATTTCCCTCTGCATCCCTATGGATTTGGCTCCATGCAAAGCTCTAGCAGGAGCCAGAGTTGGGGAAGGGGCAGCGGCACAAGGGACAGGAACCCCCAGCAGCAGGACGGTCCCCGGGCGATGCCCTTCGCGAGCCGCGCTTGCCCGCACCAGATGCACCCCTCCGTACAAGGCTCGCTAATGGCCTTTCAGGTACAACATTATTATTTTCCTCTAATGGCGTGCTTTTCTCGCTTTCTTCCTCGCTCTCTCATAAAAGGCACATCATAACTACAGAGGGAGAGAGAAAAAAAAGAAAAAAAAAAAAAAAAAAGGAAAAAGCTTTGCAAATTACAGCAATCAGAGAGCCCGAACCATTAGGAGCATCTGGGACTGCATTTTACATAACAGTGGACACTTTCTTTGAAACAATTACAGCTAATAATGAATTAGGATTGACTGGGCTGTAAACGTTTCAAATTGCAATTCAGGGACTGTCACTCCAGCCATCCCCTGCTCTATGGAAAGGGCCTCCTAACGCTTCCAATTCCTTCCAAGGAGAGCAGCTCCCTTTGCAGCTCTGGGGACAGTCCCAGGACTCGAGTCTATTGTGTGCCGGGTCCTGCTCCAGAAGTGCCCAGCGCTAGATGCTCCAGTGAGGAGTTTGGAGCCTGAGTGCGTGTGGTGGAGTGCTTCATCCCTGCCTGCTTCTTCTCATCCCTGTTTTGGGATAGATCGAAGGCGCTAGATCTTCTACAGGAGTGCTTTTTGAAAGGGATTTCCCAAAGCCATGCTGGAGAAACAAAATTTTGGTTTTCAGGGAGCCCTATCTACTGCTGCACTAACTCCTATGAGCTTGATACCATCCCGACATGCCCATCCTGCACGGAGAGACCCGTTCCAGTGCTGAGACCTTCCATGGACCTTGGAGCTCCTCTCCTCCCCTTCCTTTGGCCCAGGCCTCCCTGCTCCCACAACGGGAGCTGCAGACCTTGCAGGCTCCCAAGCCATGTCCCAAACCCACCTGCCCCTCAAAGCCACATGCTCAGCCTTGGAGCAAGACTGGGATTGCAATGCCGGAGGCACAAGGTCCCAGCCCAGTCAGACCGCACCGCAGTGCCCAGTTCCCACCATCACCCAACAAAAGCCCCAAGAAAAACTCCCCCTGCAGCTGCCCCAGCCACACAGGTAGCTAAGAAAGAGTCATGGATCCCATTGCTTTCACTGGAAAAAAAAAGTCCTTCTTTCAGAGTGAACTCCTAGAGAGAGGGAGACTGAGGAGCATTTGCGTCTCCTCTGCCAGCAGGGCAGATGTGCTGCTATCAATGGGGGAATCTCTCCCCGTTCCAAGTCCCCTTCTCCCTCCGCTGGCACATCCTCAAAAGATTGCTTGTTTAAGGCCCTGGCTGCTTCTTGCCCATATTCTCCTGGGGAGGCACCTCGGCTTGCAAAACCCACCCACAATCGCCCACATTTGTGCTCATCCCTGTCCAGTTTTTGCCTCTTGCTCTCCCGGGAAGGTTCAGGAATGCACGGGGACACGAAGGGACGGGGGGAATCCAAATCCACACAGCGCCAGCGCTTCTCAGGGAAGAAGCTGCCTGTTAAACAGAGATGAGGGCTGCACACCAAGAAGAAAGTCCATTTCCAGTTGGAGACAGAGCAGTCACCTGCGGAGCTCCAATACCTGACCAAGCCAGGGGCAAGATGCTCCTTCTCAGGGGGACACCCCATCATGACCCTCATGAGCATCAAGGGTGGATGCTGATGGATGCTGCCGCATGGTCCCAACGTGTCCTGACTCTACCACCGCACAGCCGGATTTTCACGGGATTCCAGGGAAAAAGGTGGAAACCCAGCAGGGCACAGGACAAGAAATAGAGCTTTAGGGCATGTGTCCAGCACTGAAGCCTGTTCGTGGTCTGGAGCAGCCCCCTGACAGCAGTAAATGCCATTTTCTTACTGTTTTTCTCCATTTTTGCAGTATCCGGTTTTGTAAGCAGGACTTCTCAGATCTACTGCTTGGTGACAGATATCTGAGTTTCAAGATGCTTGGTAATAAATCCCACTAGCACCAGTCCTCAGATCACCTCTCGTGCCCTGGGCCTGCCTTCCTCATATCTGGACATACAAAAGCATTAAAAAAACCCATTTTCCCATATCTAGGAAATCTGCAGCCTGGCTACGGGCGCACTGCAGAGACGGCTGCAAGCATCACGGAGCCAGCCTTGCACCAGCCTTCAAGCCCTAATTACAGCAGAACCACCAGGCTCCGAAGCTCAGGAGCACTTAGATATTATTTCAAGGCAGCCAACAAGGAAGCTGCAGCTGCTGTAATTAAGCCCGACACGGAGAAGTCGAGCATTAAAGGCAGGTTCATTAAGAAAACACAGGGGCTCCATGATGCATAAAGACGGGACCTTGTAGTCCTGGGCCAGCCAGGAGGAAGGAAGGAAGTTTTGCTCGTCTACCTGGAGCTGCAAAGCTCCTAATTGCACCGGTGCTGACGATAACGAGCCTGTTCTCCTGGCCTACGGTGGGATTTGCAGGTGCTGGTTGCTCCCACATCCTTCCCAAGGGCTTCCCAGCTCCGTCCAGCTCCTTCCCTCCTGCCACTCCTCATAGGAAAAATAATAAAGCGATGCAAGGAAACAACCTTGCTGCTCCAGCGGCTGCTAAATGCTCCGTGCCCAAACTGCACAGAACCAGCCCCAAACTTTTTTTTTCCTTTTTTTTTAAAAAAAAAAAGGAAAAAAACCCCCACAATCGCAGCAGCTGCCTGGACCCGGGCCGGCTGCCGCGCGCAGAGGCCACGGGGGCAGAGAGTAATTTATTTCCTCTTTACAAAGCCCCGTTTGAACGGGCTCCCAAAGAAAACGGAGGAGGAAGCGCCAGCCAGGGGCTGGGGGCTGCTCAGAGCCAAGCCGGGGGGCCAGGACGGTCCTAAATGGATTAGGAATTTACCCTGCAACTGCGGGCCTTTAATTGATACACGGCGAGGGCGGGGGAGCGGGAAAATTCCCCTCTAATTGTGTTAAAGATACACTAATTAGGTTGATTAAAAACAGAGAGGCTGTTTCTTTCTTTCCCCAGAAGGCCTAGGGGGGTGGCAGGGCTGGGGAGAAGAGCAAACAGATTGGGGTTTTTGCTTTTGGGACAAAAAGAAAGGGGCAAAAAAAGGGAAAAGAGGAGTTTTTGGAAAGGGTTGCAAAGTCCCCTCAATGTCCCCCAGTCCCGGGCCACAGTGACTTTAAGAGAGATTAACAATATTGTGCATTTCTAAACCTCCTCTTCCAAAAGACTGTTTTCTCCTTCTGAAACCCCAGGATGCAGGACCTGCTCCAGCCGGGAATGGAAGCTGCGGATTCTGATGCTTCCATCGCTGCTCAATCAGGGGCTGAAAACTGCAATCAGCTGCGCAGCGCTGCAGCCTGGCAGCTCTCGGGAAAACTCTGGTGAAAGCAGCCCGATTTTCCTCGCAAACTTCCTATTCCCAAGGCTGCCACCTCCCTTCCACCCTTTTCTTTGTGGTGATTTTGGGAAAGCATCAAGGAGGACAGTGCTCCCGGTGCACATCCCTGGTGTACTCAAGGGGCAGAGGGACCATAGGCTGTGGACCAAAAATCCACCCATCCAAAGGATGAGGAGACCAGACACAGGTTTTTTTCCTCTTTTTCCACTTCCAAACCATCTTCCTGCTTAGGCAATCTCTCCTCTGTCCTCTCACCCAACCTGTCCCTACCCAAATTGCCGGTATTTCGTCTCCACAGTGATTTGGGATGGAGGCTGCTCATGCAAGCGGGCAAAAATCCATGCTCACTCACTCAGAAAACTCATCCACAAGCAGGACCACGTCGCCTCGAAGCCGGTTTAGAGATTCTTTGCAGGGAATCCATTCCCATCTTGCGGGAATTGAGTGTGGAGCTGTAGCGGAAAGTGGGGAAAAAAAGGGTATTCTTGGCACAGCTGTTGGCACAAGGCAGTGCTCCGGGAAGATGTTCCCACGCGCCTGCACCTAGCTGCAAGGAGCCAGCATGGAATGGGATCTGCAGCCTGATGGAGCGGGGCTGGTACCCAGGACCACATCCCAAAGCCACCGGCAGCCTCCCTGCAAGCACGAGCATGGGGTTTTATTTTGCACCGATAACTAGCTTATCTGGATTAAAAACAACTGGATGTTTCTTGGGCAGATTAGGATTGCTGTTAATATTTCATACTGCTGAGGCAAACTGGGGCTTCTTGGAGTGCCAGCAAAGCTTCCAAAGAGCCCTTTAGAAAGACGAGCGATGCTCTTGCAGGGAACGGGTGCTCACAGAGCTAATCCGTACGCGGTGCATCCAAATCTCCCGAGCTGCAGCAAACCAAGCTGGGTCTGGTGCAGATCCAGCCCTGGGTGTGGGCACCATTTCTTGGTATAAAATCCTGGTGATTCGGCACAGTCGGAGCGTGCGGCCGCTCGCTGCACTGCCGGGAGCAGCGCCGGGCTCCGGGGCTCTGCGGATCCGCAGGGAAGGTCCCGGCGCTCCCGGAGCTGATCCCATTAGCGGAGCAGCCTGGCTCGCATGGATTAGCCCCGCACCATATGGCCGGACAGCAGCACGGGGCCCTGCAGCTCCGTGGACACTCATCCCGGCTGCCGCAAACCAAGGTTTGTGCGTAATTCACCTTCGTATTCCCCATCAATCCCTGGCAAATTCCAGCCACCGGCGGGAATGAGGAGGCTGGAAATACCAAGGAGCATCTCTGCATGGAGCAGGAGGTACTTCGAACACGGCGAGCACAGGGCTGTACTCAAAATCTGCAGGGTTTTCACCCCAAAATTGATCTTGCCTCTTTTAAAAAGTGACCGTTTGTGCATTTGGAGCTTCCTTAGATATAGGTCTCCAATGTCTTCAAAAGTGAATAAAGCTCTTTGTGCAAAATTTCCTGATTCCCTTTGCACCCCAGCAAAGACAATTAAGGCTCTAAGACGGCGGCAGCCTCAGCAGCCCCATCTCTCCTTGCTCATCGCTTTCAAAATATACATGGCAACTTGGATTTTTTTTGCTGGAAAATTGAGTTTCAGAGGGACGAAAAACACTAACAAATTTAGGCTGAAAAAACGGGAGGAGGAGGAGAGCGGATTTAAAAAATGTCAAAACACTCAGATGCAGCATTTTTAATGAAATGTTTCACTTCAGAAATGCCAAAACATTTTGTTTTGACATTTTCAAAATGAAACTTAATGATATTTTTTCTTAGAAACAGCATGGACTGCTTTGTAATAACCCCCATAAAGAAAAAGAGGAACAGGGAGAAAAATCTGAAGGTCTGATGGCCATCAAAACACAAACAAACTTTTTGCCCTCCTCTCATTGAACCGTTGATATGGAGGCAGAATTGCCTTCTTTCCTCCGTATTTTGACAAAAAAATAAAAAATAAAAAGAGCTTTCTGTTTTGCTTCACGCTTTGCTAATGAATTCCCTCATTTTGCTGAAGCGAAACCCAGTGGAAGCATCTTGCTCTTGAGCTGCCCCCATCCAGGATAACTTTTCCTGGGCACCAGGGTGTCTAAAGACTGGGAAAATCCATTCAGTCCCGGCACAACCTCTTGCAGCTCCTTAGCACCCAGGGATGCTGGAGGAGCGTGTGCTTTGGCATCGCATCTGGACCTCTGGGAAGGTAGTGGAGGGTGCACCAGGCATCCGTATCCTGGTGGCATCCCAGTAGCACCCCAGCAGCATCCCAGTGATATCCCAGTGGCATCCCAAGTGCTCCTTCCCTGCACACACTGATGAAATGCACCATGAAAGTTTATCGAACAGGGACTTTACATGTGTTTTTTAGACAGCTGTTTGTGATATCATATTTAATATCATACTGAGCCCTGGAAATGCAGCATGGGCAGCTGCTCTCACCTGTGCTTTGGTTCGGGGAGATGGCAGCTCGTGGCAGGACCAGGATAAGGCTCTGTGTGCCCGCAGATAGGGCAGGACATGTGGCTTAGCCAGCCCAGAGCCACCAGCTTGCACCAGTCCAGGGATTTCTGCAGAGAAGGAGAAATTCAGGTTGCTGCTGCACCAGGAGGAGCTATGTAATGATGAGCAAGTTTGTTGAACCAGAGCAAAATGGGCCCAGAAAAGGCAAATCTGTGCAGGATTCAGCCCCCAGCGAGCTCCTGAACCTGGTCTCCAAGTGGCCTTTCATCTCCAGGACTCGGAGGCACCCGTCTCACTGTGGGATATTTCGCTTCGCTCTGTGCAGGAGAGACCAAAATAATTAATTGCTTGCATCCCCCCCTGCACACGCAGCCCACTATTTACATATGGAAATTAAATCCTCTGCTATACAAAGCCAAGCACATCCAATGGATTTAGACCAGGTTTCTTAGGGAGGCTCTCTTGGAAGTGGCTCCGGAGCATTAGGACTTTGGGACTCAGCCATTACGTATCCCGGTGGGGTTTATAGTTCTGCATCGAGGTGCACCATGCAGAGACCCTCACCTATCTCATTTAAGGGACACCACCACCAATTTAGACTTTTCTACTTAAAATTACTCAATATGCTGGTGTTTGGGCTTGCAATACCCCACCAGTCCCCATCACATCCCAGGGAAGAGGCTGCATCGGGGTCCCCACCGCAGCCAGTGGCTCGCGTGGCAGCACGGAATGACAGGGAATTTAAAAAATACAAAGACAACCCCCAAAATTGGAGCTGTCCCTTTAATTTCTGCCAAGGCTAAAGCCCACGGACTACAAAAACAACATTTTAATTTAAATTCCGATTCCACATTCATTCATGGGAGCTGGCTCTGAGCGGGGATTTCATTAAAGGCTTTAATAGATTTTATAGGACTTGTCAGATCCGGAAAGGTTATGGAGCAAATGCATTTTCTCTGCTTCCAGAATTTCAACAACGGCTCAGTAAACAAATTTACCATGAAAATGCAAAGAGTCCTGCCTTGTACAGACAAGGAGAAATGAACTTCATCCGAGCGACTTGGAGGCATCAAGATGCGCAGCCTGTCCCCTTGCCGACCCACTTCCCTCCTCTCCCTTTGCGTGCAAGGCAGCTTTGAGGACATTTCTTTTTCCCTCTTTTTTTTGGTCAAAGCTACCTCATATCTCCTCCCAGCCCACCAAAGGACCTCGTCACTCTCCCTCTCAACATCCACTGCACCAAAACCCTAAACGCACCCAGGTGATGTTGGCTGGACAGACAATTGGGCTTCAGCCTTGTTAATATGTTATTTTTCCAGGGTCTTTCCCAGCCCCCTTAGCCTCTGACAAACCCAGCCCCATGGCAAAGTCCCACATGCGACAACCCCTCTGCGTCCTGCCACGTTGGCAATACCCAACAGGAGCCAAACTGCAGGAATCCGATGCCAATTCCTCGGCAAGCGAGGTCGGATGATGATGATGAATAAAGTGAAGACGCCTCTTGTGCTAGGAAGAGCTCCGTAAACAGAGCTGAACGTCAGGGGAGACTTTGCCCGCTCTCATTTATGGGCTATAGAGCAGCATTGTGGGGAGAAATCAGCTCAGAGAAAATTATAACCAACGCAAACCTCCAACCAAAGCCTTTTGCTGCACTCCAGGCTAAGACAAGCTGATGACTTTATTATTATTATTACGACAACAATTATTTTCCCTCCTGATGACTTTGCAGTCTGGGATTGGCAGGTCCGAGCGCAGCTGCTTTGGAGCTCTTCCCAGACCAACAAAGAGGGACCCAGTGGGAAGAGCAGTCGAGCGGCTCCCCTGCCAACCCCTTGGATCCCCAATGAGGACTCGGAGGTGTCGGACACCTGCAACCACCCTGCAGCTCAAATGGGGCTGGGAGCTACACCAAGATCATGGAAAGGCAGGAGAGAGGGGCAGGTTTAATCCAAATCACTGCCAAGTTAAAACACAGGAATCCACTATGTCATTTATGATGCATTATATTGCCTGAACAGTAGGGATTCTGTCTGCACGGGTTACTTTAGAAAGTAATAGTACTTATTCTGAGGAAACCTTTTATTTTTTTTTCAGAGGGTTCCTCTTAAACTTATTTTTCCTTCCTATCACATTCAAATTTCCTCCTCTGTTGCCTGCTATGGGCTTGGAATGACCCCCAGGTCTTAGGCTATTGTCTTCTTCAACTCTGGCTACATCAGCCAGGAGGGAAGTGTTAAACCAAGTCACCAAAGCAAGCTCCTCAGAATCCCTTGTGAGGTCCCAGCATGGCCATTCACCTGTGGATGTGGCCTGATTGACTGGGGAGTTGTTTGCAAGGTGGGAACACCTTGGATGGTACCTTGAGATGCCATCCACCTCAGCAGGAGAAGCCTGGACATCACAGGAGACCTCTGGAGGTCCCCGGGCCAACCTGCTGCTCTGAAAAAGGTTAAGCTTTGCTTAAACCAGGGTGTCAGAGCCTGGTCCAGGAGAGCCTGGGACCTCTTCCAGGATGTGGATACCACAACCTGCCTGCATTGCGATCACTGCTTAACCCTCAGATCTTCCCTGCTGCTTCTCAGGGCAGGTAAAAGTCTTGTTTCCCCTCCAGCCATTAGGATAAAAACACCATATAGAGCAGGAATCGCAAAGAAATAAGAAAATCTTTTTCCTGCTGCCATCTACCGTCCGGGTTGACCCAGGAGGGAAAGAAAAAGGTGAGAAAGCCTCAAACGCTCCAGCCTGCTCCCAGCTCTCCCGAGGAGGAATTTCCCTGCCAGTGCCTGGGAAGCTGCTGCCATCTATTGATCCAAGGGACACAGGGCACCTGAGGGGCACTCGAGACGCAGCCCTGGGTGAGGAAGCTCAAGGAATCTTGCGATCGAGGACGACCACAAGCGAGCGCGGTCCCCAAAAGCCACCTGAATATTAGCTGCCGCTCGACAATCCAGTTACACCAGTGCTCAAAGTGCTGCTGGTTTGCTAGTAAATAGTTGTGCCTGAGAATAATTGCTAATTCATGAGTTTCTGCTCATTCCTCCTCAATTCCGCTTTAAAAGAAGAAAAAAAATAATAAAGACAAAAACACACCTGAATGTTACTGCTAATTAATGCTTTGGTTGCATGGAAAGTCCATGCCAAAAATGCAGATGTTTAGAGGCAAACCCTTGCTGCTGGCTGGTGCCCAGGGATAGAGCCAGCCTGGGTTATATCCCTTCACCACATTTTTCTTAGCATCTTTTCCTTCCTTCAGACACAAGTTTAGCAAATTTTCCCCACAGAAAACTCAGCAGAGAACAGCCTTACGAGCAGCCTCCTCCACAGCCTCCAACCTTCCCCTCATCCCAAGGCTGGACAGAGCGGTGCAAACCCCGGCACATCCCAAAGCGTCATCGGAGCCGCACGGTGGCAGAGCAACCCTACAGAAACCTCACGTCCTGGCCAAAAGAGCTGCAAACAACAGCGAAAACAGCAAAAAAAGAAAAAAAGAAAGAAAAAAAAAACCCCACACCATCAGGATACGGCCTCATTGTCCAGAAAAATGTCACCAAAAATGTCACATTTCTTCCAAAAAGTTGCATTACTATTGCACTTTGAGTGAAAGCAAAAGCCAGCTCCTGCTTCCCTATATCTTCGGGCCATCAACAGCTTTTTAATCAGCATTTTCCACTGTGCAGCACTAATAAAAATAAATAAACAATAAGAATAAAAAGAGTGCTTTCTAGCTTTCCCCAGTAGTAAGAAAAATCAAAACATTTGGGGATTTTACCCATCCTTAAGGGCATGGAGCAAGTGAAAATGTGGTCCCTGTGTAGGCAGCCCGAGGCTGCAGCCCCGCAAGGTGGCAGGGCTCCATCGCCCATTGCCTGCTCGTGCAGCGCATCCATCGCTGGGGATTTGGGTATATCAGGGGCAAGGGAAAGAAGGGAAAGGAAAAAAAAAAGAAAGAAAAGAAAAGAAAAAAAGGGAGCCACATTTCTCGTCTTTGCATGGGTTTCTAGCAATTTTTTCCGAGGAAAAGATTAGAAAGTTCATTCCATTCAGGTGGATTTTAAACCAAAAAAGAAAATGCAAACTCCCAAGCAGATAAGAACAAATGTAATAAATTATAGCACTGCTTCAGAGCTAAATGGTTTTGCCAGTATTGAGAAAAAAAACATCAGAGCAGGTGGTTTTGCCAGTATTGCTGGAGCCCTGAGCTGAACTCAGTGCAGAACCAGAGCAGAGTTCTTCATTTTTGGCTCTGCTGCCCCATATATAAAAGCGCAAATTTTTGCTTCTTGCTGGGCTTATATTGTCAGCACTATTCTTCTAAAGATCTGTCCTTGATAGAGCAGAAGAGCTGGACAGGTATCTAGGAACCACCTCGGATGCTGTGGGAGGAAGGCAAGGAAGGGTATGTGCCTAGGGGAGACCAATGAGTTAAATATTACCTTTCCAGCCTAATATTATATTTTATTCCTAAGCTATTTGCAGTGCTGGAAACAGGCAATTTCTTCCTGCTGGTCCTCTCTGCTGATGCCCCATTCCATTTCAGTTAAACAAATGGAAATAAACTCGGCACAAATACATTTCAGCTGGAGAATAACAGCAAGTTTAAGCAGCAGAGCAATTGAGTTCTAAATACAAATCTGCATGGAAGTGGAAGAAGAAGCCAGAATTTAAAAAGGCTAATTTTGCTGTGGTTCTGGACCAGTTTAGGGACAGATGCCCCAGCATGGCCATTGCAACCACAGCTCCTTTGCTGGGACCAGTTTTACATCACAGCCAGGCAAACGGAGGGACAAATAAGAGGTTTCATAAGGAGCCCAAATCAAGGGCAAAGAGGCAGTCTTCATGAAGGATGTTCACAGGGGCCAAGGAAGCTACAGCAGGAATTTTCCACTGGAGGAAACAGCACTCAAAGGAACCAACTAACTAGCTGAGGCAAAATTAAAGCTTCCCTCCCGTGCACACCAGAGCCAGCATCCCGATAAAGCAGTTTCCCTAGCAACTAGGGGGAAAAAAGTCACAGGAAATTCAATTTTTTAAATCTTTTGGATCAAGGAAGTCAAATTCTCCTCTAATGCTCTATTTGGGCACATAGATTTGCCTTTAATTTTTTTTTTTTTCTTAGGGATAGAAAAAGATGATGACTGCAAGGATCCCAAACCTTCCTCCCTGCTCCGGTGTGCGGCCTCTGGATTGCGTTGGGAACAGGCTCTCCCCCAGGCTCAGGGCTGTTCTCCATGCGCTTCTCTTAACCAAGTGGCTTTTAATCCCGATGCAGCGCTCCCAGTTCTGAGAAACGGCACGGAAAGGACATTATAGTCCTCTCGGCTCGATGGAAACACGTCCTGTTTATTAGCCCTTGCAGTCGCTGTCTGAGCCTAAAGACACATTTAGCAAAAAGCAGGGGAAATTGAATCTTCTTTTCCCTGCCCTCACCCAGGACTGCAGCCTCCCAGTCTGGGTCTGGGGCAGTTGTTTTAGGGAGGCCAATAAGGCCCTTATTAAGGGAGGATTTCTTTTAGTGGCTGCAGCTGTGCATCTTTGAGGGCTTCACCAATTCATCGAGCATTTTGCAAAGCAAGGAAAACTCATTTCCAGCCTGTGATTCCAGCTAGTTTATAGCAGAGCCCGAGCCAGCAGTCCCAGACTGTGGTCAGGTTCATATGCAGAGGTATAAATGGGAGCAGACAGTTAAATATGATTATTCTCACTCATGCCTCCTTTCCTTAGGGCGCCTCTCCTCAGAGCACGAGTGCCATGTGCATTCATTAATTGAAACAACACATTTACATGATTAGGGATTAACTCCTGCACTTCTCCTTCAGCTAATTAGTATATCTATAGATCTATTTAGAAGGAAAATACCTTGGGGAAGGCAGGAGCCTTTAGAGCCCATCTCATATATACCAGCTGTCAAATTCCAGCATTAGAAAAATGCTCACTTCTCCCTGCCCTCCTGTGGCACTTTATATTTGCTTGCTTTATTTCTCTTGACTATTCTACAGCATCTCTGGTGATTCTGTGCATGAAAACACTCCTGGGTTTTCCTTCCTCTCATCCTGGTCCCCAACTTCTTGTTGCTCAGCAGCCTCGGGCTGCTCAGGGTCTCAATGACAGAGTGCCCGGGTGGAATAGAGAATTTTACAAATCGAGGCACACGGGGGTGTTACGGATCAGTTCTGAACTGAAGTCTCCTGCACCTGCTCCTGGATTTCCCTCTGCAATCCCAAACAAGGGTATTTGGAGCGCTGAGAAATCCCTATTTTCCAAATCGCGTCCTTGGTTGAGCAGGCTATGGGGAACCTGCGCAAAACCGTGGCATTACAGCTCCTATTTCGGGCTGGGATGCTGAGGGAACATCTCCCGCTGCTGGAAATCCTCCGGGCAGAGCTGTAACCCCCCCCCCAAGCTGCTTTCAGCCACACAAATCCTCCCGTGGCCAATTCCTCCTCCAGGACCAAGGAAAAAGTGTTTCGGGAAGCAGCCTAAAAAGCTGGCTGCAAATCCCAGGAACCTGTTGATTGCAGAGCGGGTTTAAGAGGCTTTTTCCAGTCCTTATTCCTGCAGCAGACAACACAACAAGCAATAAGCCTGTACCCTATTAGCTGTGTTTGCAAGCAGGCATCGAGGGAAAACATCGCTGCAAAATTTCCATGCATCTCAGGCTACGAGCAAGCCCCACAGTGGACACTCAGCAGCAAATATTAGATTTTTGCCATTCACCCTTTCTCTTCTTGCAGAATCATGAGTTCATTTTAGCAACCGAGAAGTGTGAGACTCACTGCTGTGAGAAATGCTGTTTTTCCAGCTGCAAAGAGATCCAGCAACTAAATATAGAATGAAATCCCCATTGACTCCCGTGCAAAGGTTCCAAGTTGTAGCAGAAATGGGCAATTTGTGGCCAAATGCCCAAAGGTGCAGGAAGGTACCAAAGGGGGTAGGTTTTAAAGTTAATGCCAAAATCCCATGCTGCCAACAGCAAACCTGCTGCAAAACTTGGAGCTCTTCTTCTGTAGCCTCTAGATGGGATATAAAGAGGGAAATTTCATCTTTCTCATCATTTTTGCAAAGTCCTGAGCTTCCGAAATATCTTAAATAAATGCTTCCTGCAAAGGAAAAAACACAGGACGCTTCTAGAGTATGTTGATTTTTAGGCTCAGATTCTCCTTCCTTTTTATTCTCTGCCACTAATACCCAAATGTATATTTATACTTCATTCACGCTAACTTCCATAAAGAAAACTGAAATTAAAGTGAGCTAAATTATTCTTTATCTTTTCCTAAGCCCTCTCTGAATTTTATTCTCTGCCAAACAGGCTTTGATGGCTGAAAATGTGTAAAACAATGGTTTGGTTTAAAGGAAAGAAAAATCATGTGGCTGAATATCAAAAGTATTGTACTTCTTGTTTTTGACACGTTTTTAAGCAAATAACTCGTTTGCTTACAACGAGGAAGTTCAAGAAGCCCAGACTCTTTTTTCTCTATGTATACAGCAAGAAAAAGGAGGAAAAAATGTGTTTCGCTTGGCACTCGGTTAGCAGCGAGGTCTGTAATTAGCAGAAGCTAATTGTTGGCTATGGCTGCTCAAAGCTCCATGCACAGGCACTGCCAACAGGGGCAACTTGCTGGAATGGGTCATTTCAAACACCTCTTTTGGTTAAACCACACTGGAAAGTTGATGATTTTCAGTGGAAAAGAGGCTTGTAGGAGATGCATCAATAGAGAAGATCCAGGTCCATCCTCAACCAATGCTCCCTAAACAATGGACCAGGGGATAGATGCAGGAGAAAAGCTGAGGTCTAAGCAAGCACCAGAGCCCACGTTCCCCCAGCAAGAGCTGTACAGGTCGTGCACATCCATGTGCTTCCACAAAGGCTATTTGGAAATCTTCCAACAGAACTTTTTCCTGATTTTCCTCTTTTTTTTCTCTTTGGAGAATGCATAGTTTCTGCTTCTTTTTTTTTTTTTTTTTCTGGAATTCACAAATATCTTGGTATAGAACGAGAATTACTCCCAACCCACTCCTTTGTGTGTATTGATAAAACCATCAACCTCTTTTGAAGGCGCATTTTAATTGCACTGGGAGAGATAAGTCAGTGTGGTTGGAATAAAGGACATAAATTTACCCACTGGGTAAAATAGATTTCAATTGAAATCATTAAAGGAGAGGATTTTCTTCTTTTAAAAGAAAAAAAAGAAGAATGGCTTGACATGAGCGGCTGCTCTAATGACTGCAGCCAAGCACTGGGAACAAACCTCAGAGCAAACTTCGGCCAAAGGAGGAGATCCCAAGAGATCCCTGGGGGTTTTTGATGCTCCCTGTCGCTTTTGCTCCTCTTCAGGACCAAGACCTAGAGCACTCAGAGATGTCCAAGGAGGATCAGGCTGCAAGAATCAAGATCTCACCTTGCATTTAATATTTAAGAGCCTGGAAATTTTTTATGACCTGGGAAATAATGCTGGAAAAGCGAAGTCTATCCCAGGGCAAGCACCGACAGAGCATCTATGGTCCCCACGATTCCCTAAACAGGGTCGTTCTCACTAAAAGGGGTCTCTCAGGATTTCCCACCTCTGCCAATGGAGCGTTCAGGGAAGCGCTTGCTCCTAGCCAGGTTTCCAGGAGCTTTTTTATTGCAACGAGCAAATGAAAAGGTGCAGCTATTAAAAGATTAAAAGAGAATTGCTAATCCCCCAGAAGTGCTCGGGAGCCTTTGCAAGCTAGCCCACACGCTCCTTCGCCTAGTCTAAAAACGCCGCTCCCTTTTTGACAGACTTTGAAATATTTCACAACATTTGCGATATTCGCAGGATCAGCTTTGAAGCTCTCCCCGAAGACCGCTTTTCTTTCCCGTCTCCCCCCGTCTCTGCCTGGATTTATAATCACCTGCCAGTCTCAGTGTGGAGACGGAGCCATCCGGGGGCTTTAGCGCTTTGAAGTGACAGCGCATCAAAGGCCACCCCGCGTCCCCTCCCGGCCCATGCTGACACGTGGGGAGGCACCTTTCCCAGCCCCCTCCAATAACGGCTCCACACGGAGCGTGGCGGAAGTTTGATCTCCTTCTGTCTCTTCCAAGGACCTGGGCGAATTAAGGATAAAGCAAGGGAAATAAGAGCTTGCCAGGTGTAACAGCTCCAGGGGCTCTCCCGCTTGCATCCGTCTGCTCCTCTCCGTCAATGATCCCCGAGGCTCGTGTAAAATGCCCAAAACAACCAAGTGGAGGCCAAATGCCTCCTTCATGCCATCCTCCCTGCAAATAATTTGGGGGGAATATTGGCTTCTTTTGTGGGGTTGGAAAACCTCAAAGATATAATCAGGAGACTCTAACTACTTCTGCTTCTTGATAGTTGGATGTCCTGGCAGCGTGACTTTAAATAGAGAAAAAGATTAATTAGCCCTATAAAACATTTGTCTTCCTTCAGAGGAATCCACACTCTCAACTTCTTGCCCCAGCACCTTGAGAAGTTGCTGTTGTCACGGGTGGGAAGAGAGGAGGACAAGAGACCGAATGCAAGCTGAGCACCCGAACCTGAAGGCAGGTTCCTTCACCATTTGCAAGAAGACAGCAGAGCCTTCATCCATGCGTGCATCCATACATGCACGCATCCATCCACCTATCTATCCATCCACCCGTTTACCTTCTTGCGAGCTTCAAGCTCCGTCACTGAAAACCTGTCCATGAGCACAGGGAAAGCCTGGGCTGCACCCTGCCCATGGCAGCTTCTCTTCTCCAGCTGCCTCGCTCGCCATAAACACTTCGAACCAGGTTGTACTTCCAGATGCTGGAAAAGAAACCCTCATCCCCAACTTGCTCACACATTCCTCCCCATGGGAAAACTCATGGAGCCATCCCAGCTGTTAACCTGTCATCCAGCTGGCCTTTCCCAACGCGAGCAGGCAAAACAGTGGGCTGGAGCAATTTTCTGGTCTGTTTTTCAAGAGCTCAGCGTCCACAAGGGACTCAGCTCCATTCTGCATGAGCTCCCTGTTATTTAGTGGACACAGAACTGAGCCAGTGTTTGCTTTTGCAGCCATCAGATATAGCAATTTATAAACAAGTCTGCAGGAAGAGTGATGTTTCTGCAATGCATGGTGACGGATTTATTGTTGTTTTCACTCTTATTTGTACAAGTGACAGTTTAAAGTGAAGCTGCTTTCGAAGAGTCAAAAATAGAGCAAAACCGGTGTAAAGATCTGAACACATCAGCTCACACCCACCCTTACTCCAACCCCTTGCGATTAATTGGTCTCATATTAATTCTCAAAGACCACATCGTTATTTTTCTACCTAGTAGGTGCCACCTGCATAGCATTTTATTGCTGATTTTTTATCTATCTTATTGTTGCCTTAATTGAACTGTCAGCCCTGTTCTTCTCTGTCTTTTTTTTTTTTTTTAAATGAGAGTTTTTGACCCCAGTTGTGCTGGAAAAATGAGTTGGAGGTACAAAGTCATTCAATTACAGAAGGAAGGAAGGAAGGAAGGAAGGAAGGAAGGAAGGAAGGAAGAAGGAAGGAAGGAAGGAAGGAAGGAAGGAAGGAAGGAAGGAAGGAAGGAAGGAAG
>NW_020455532.1:1458385-1577301 GCF_003342845.1 Nothoprocta perdicaria | reverse complement strand
GGAAGGAAGGAAGGAAGGAAGGAAGGAAGGAAGGAAGGAAGGAAGGAAGGAAGGAAGGAAGGAAGGAAGGAAGGAAGGAAGGAAGGAAGGAAGGATCTCAAATATGAACTATTGCGGCAATTGTTGCCCAAGTGGAAGAAATGAATCCAATTGGAAGATGTCATCCATTTCACGTCCTACTTGGCAGTGGGCTGCTCATCGCTCCACGTGCCACCGGCCACCCACCCTTGTGCTGTAGGGGCTTGCGAGGACAGGATGGTGGGATTGAGGAGCAAGGTTGTTGAATTACCAGAGGCAGTCAGGGAAGGAAGGATGCAAAGCCAGGGGAGAGCAGACCTTGGTGGGTGCACGGCTGGTAGAGCAGTGGGCTCCAGCAAGGTGGGCTGCTGCGGGAGCCCGGCAAATCCAGCGCAGGCTGTAATGGGATCCAGCGGGATGCTGGAATGGCATGAATCAGGAGTGGCAAATGAGGCAGAGGGAGTCAGGGCCACACTCATCTAATATCCTTCCCCGGCAGCAATGGGAACACTTAAGGGAACGACTCAAGGAGCTCTTGTGCTTGAAGTTCTGAAAAACACTAAAGAGCTCTTCAGGAGGAACGTTAAACAAAATTGCTGTCATAAAAAAATAAAAAAGAATGTAAGTGCAGTGCTCTCCAGAAGAGTCAGAGCTGGATGCGGATCTGGTTGGGGACAAGGAGAAGGGAGATTGGGGCTGGCCATGCATTCCCTGAGAGGAGCTGGTCCTCCCCTGAGCAGCACAGTGCGGCTGGTGGCATCTGACTGCACGTGCTGAACCTCAGACTCAAATCCTCATCCTATTGAGTTCGGAGGGAGTTTTGTCATTTGTCTCAATGCCACCCATTGGGACACTTTGATTAATTCTACCCAGACTCGTGCAAGTCAAGGACCGCTACCATTTGCAGGAGACCCTCTATAATCCCATGGTCTACTCAAAGAGCACTGGGCTCGCCCATGTAGGAAAGGGTAGTTGGCTCTTCTCTCGTATATCAGTTTCTTTACCCAGGTAGTACTCATAAAGCCTGGAAACTGAGTGTTCTTCTCTGTTTTGTCTGTCGCTTTTAATCCTATACTGCCCCAGTTATCTAAAATTACTCGTACTGCGCTAGATGGAGGAGAGTCATCACTGTTGCTTGGACTGTCCTCCGCTACGGCCTCGATGTAAGGAAGAGATAAAAGACCGAGGCAGAGGAGGTTATGGGACCATTATCAGCTGGCTTTGAAAACAAATCAAAGGTAGGGATTATAGGAATGATATCTGATGACATGGAATTTGGGGAAAGGAATTTTTTTCAAGAGGAGTTGTTTGAATCTTGCATGAAATCAACTAATATATTGCCGTGCCTCGGAAATTGGTGGTAATTTAATTCCACTTACTCTTTCCCTTTCCTGCACTGCTCTCTCCTCATGTCCTGTTCCTTCTTTTCAGTCCTTTGCTCATTTTTATAGTTAACACATAACTAAGGGTCTAATGATGAACAAAGCCAAGAATAGAGGGACTAAGATAAAAAAAATTATTTTGAAAGGCTGGATTAAGGTCCTGTTGGCTTCTACAAACTGCAAATGGTTAATTTATAAAAGCTGCAGTACCAAAAAGCTAACATTCTAACTAGGTAGGTCATACTATAGCTATCATCTTGCTCAGTTTTAGGTTTTTCCAGGATCTTGCGGTACTTAATTCCCCAGGTTCTTCCTATGTGAAAAATATCCTTGTAGCTCTGCCTTCAATAGTCTGTGCTCTTACCAAAAACAAGGGAGAGCAAGCGGGAGTCAAGTGAAGAACCAGCAGCAGAAGTTGGCATAATTATCCATGCAGAGAGACATGGCCAAGTTGAAAACACAGGCACACTTGAGCATAAAACCAGATATTTTACCAAACTGAGAATTATTCAATTCAGAGGGACAGCACTGAGATGCAATATGGATCTCCCTATCCACTCAAACCCTCGTATCTTCAGCTTGAGGAGTTTTTAAGCTCAAATTCAAGCAAACTTATGCTGACTGTCAGTTGGAGCCCTTTGGCTTTGAAGGATGTGAAGGAAACTTCTGGACCTGTTTCCTTGGGGATCTATCTATTTCTTCTCCAGGGCAGGACTCAGAGCTACCTAAACTCGTGCGTCATGTCGTTAATCAGAGCTCCACACCGCTGCCTCTTCACTGGTGCTCATCCATTGATGCTTTTGCATGAACAAGCTCTGGAGATGCTCAGCAGAGAAGCACAGCGCTCACCCCTCTTGTAGTTCCTTCACCGGCACACACAACGATGTTTTTTTCCCCTCTGCCTGCTTTCCCTCTACATAAAACTTCATTTCCTGACTTCACCCTCCCCATTTCGTTCATTAAATTGTCTTTTCTTATTTACAGCAATGGGGCTGTTAGGATGACACTTATGGATGTGTGCAGATATTTGAAATGTACCCACTTCAAACACCGCTCATGATAAGAGTGGGTATTACCTTCAAACGCGGTATGAAAAATAATATTCCCGGCCCAAATGTCAAATATAATCACAGGTGATATTAACCTCCCTAGTGAAAGGAATATATCCCTTTGTGAAATAACCTAGTTTTAATGTTCGAGACTGTTACAACAGATTAAACGGCAGCCCTTGATAAGTTGCCTACACTAAAAGCATCATGGAAATTGAAAACATAATGTACCTCACTTAAGTGATTCACACTATTAATATGTAGAGTTTTCTAAGCTATAGTTTTATCAAAGTTGAACGGTGGGGAATAAGTGAGGGTTTCTTTCCTCATATTTTTAAAGGAAAACAAAAGATAACTGGTGTATATATGTCCAGAGAAGGAAGAAAAAGTGGTTTTTTTTTCTGAGAAATAAAAGTTAGCATCCTGAGCAAAGGCTGCTCTGCTCTGCCTAGATGAAAGGGAGGAAACTTGTGGCTGCCCTGATGGTTTTTTTTCTGATGAGCGTGTATACATGATGTTTTGGATCATATTTACACATGCAATGTGTGTTCATTTTTCATGCTGTTGCTATGGTTTAGTTCTCCATTGATTTCCTGTCCTGCTCACAGCTAGGAGCTCAATTAGCACTGACTTGAGCTCCATCTCTTTAGCCCATAGCTGTGTTTTCTCCTCTAGAAATCCATCCCTGATAATGCAGTCCTCCAATCTCTGAAGCCACTTAGCAGTGTGCAGCTGTAGGTGACTCCAAGACCCACTTGTGGGCAAGAAATTTTGGGATCATCTTTGTTAAATACAGTTTATACAACAAGGCTTTCCTGTTGTGTGTCCTGTGGGACTTTCCTCAAAGTCCTCGAATACCTGTGAGGCTATTTATATATATTTATATATATAGATATTTATATATTCGGAGCTCCAGAGCTCCCTTGTTGGCCTACAAAACCATTTTGCAGCTGTTTTTGTCTATGTAATATCCAGAGCTTCCATGACCTTCTCCTTCATCCAGAGCATCAACTAAGCGCATACGAGCAGTATAGATATGCAAAACTAGGCTTCATCTTATTTTCACCAATCCCTTTCAAAAAGGGCACACTGTGATCCTAGAAATCCAACCTGCCTGCCGGCATAGTCCAGTTTTGGAATAAAGCTGCTGCCTTAGAAAATCCTTCCAGATGGAAGTCCACCATGAAGATGGTGCACCTTGTCCATCTATTAGATAGAGCTGGTTTTCTTTTTACACTGAAACACCTGCACCCAATCCCATCGGGAGATGCTGAGAGACAAAAGAGGTCAATTGACTTTTCTTGGTGCCAAACCACAAACGGAAATATCTGCCCTCAGTGACAGGATCCTAATTTCTCACCGTTTTGGTGGTACTTGTTGGACACTCTTTGTCAAGAGCCCTGATGGATCTGAATCTGAATCCCACTCTTTAAAAGTTGATCCTGAGACTAGATAAAGTCTTTAGACTGTCATAGGATTCCTCTATGCAACGCTTTGATTTTTATGCCTCTCCTTTGCAGAAAGCTGCTGATATACCCAGTGAATAAGAGTCCCAGCGCACCAAAGCAATTTTCAGCAGCAATAGCCTGTGAAAAAAATCATGCAGCATTATCACTCATTAACACGATGAGACGGGAACGCTGGGATAGGGGAAAGAGCTGAAACCTCTTGGATTCCTTTTCCATGGAGAAGCGTATCGCTAAATGAGACGTACTCAGAGTGAATCCACAGACGAGCCAGAAAGAAAAACTTCCCTTGCATCTAAGTGGATAAACATGAAGGTCTAAGGGGAGATATCCCAAGCTGGAAGAGACTTACTAGTCCCATCTCATTTGCCTGCCTGCAAATGCATCCAGTATATTTGGAGCACAATTCGGCCAATTTATTTTCTGCAGTCAAGGCTTTTAAATGAGCAAAAACACAAGAGTTCTCAGCGTCCTCCCTGATTTCTATCAGCAGGAAATATCGTATTTGTGTTTTTCCTACATATTGTTGCTTTTAAATTGAAGTCTAGGGAAAGAAAATTGAATCCCACCAAGTTGTCTCTCAAAAAGTTTCTCTCATGTAAGCCCTGAGAAGCAAGAAACACAGTGAAACCGATTCTGTAGCTAGTTCATGGTAATTGATATTGATGGACATCTATTATGAATGGGAACTGTCAGGATAATGTCCAAGCGGTTGGAAGTAGCTCCATTTGATGTTCTTTCTAATCCAGAATTACCTTCTTTCTTTTGCAGGAGAAGGTGAGATTCCTCCTTCCCTGCTTTTCAAGTCATTCACCGTTAGAGATTACTCCAGATTTACGAGGCAGATTTGAGGGCCTCAGCAGAACCGGTTCATTATTTTTCAAAGAGATACAGCTTTGAAACACTTTCTTGGTCCAAGGGTCAAATTCAGTTAAATCTTACCAGCCAAAGATATTAAATATCACTAAGAAGGAGCAGGGTTCTCCAAGGATTGGCTTCCCTCAGTTTCCAGCATATCCATGTCCTACTACTTCTCTCTCTCAGTGTCTAAATAACATGATGAGCTATGAAGAAACAAGAATAACCTCAGAAGTGTGTAGTAGTAATTCTGTTGCTCTACTGACGTTAGAGATTTCATTGATCTTTTCACTTAAGAAATGATCAATTTTTCTCATATTACTGGGATAAAGTCTAGCCTGTAATATGTAAGTCACGAACTC
This sequence comes from Nothoprocta perdicaria, assembly GCF_003342845.1. NCBI lineage: Eukaryota > Metazoa > Chordata > Aves > Tinamiformes > Tinamidae > Nothoprocta > Nothoprocta perdicaria. Next base: position 1,572,166 of record NW_020455532.1, on the reverse strand, counting down.
ATCTATCTTCACATTCTGCACCACGATACTGCTAGAACTAATGATAATAATAATATATTTCTATCTCCTTTGCATCAGAGGAGCTTACTCCGGTGATTTCTCATTACCAGTAGCAGAAGAAATCTGGAATCACCTTTTCCCTTGGCTCTCTGATATCTCCAACCACATCGCGTGTCACCAAGCACGGTGCAGGCATCAGGTTTATGCAGGGCTCATTCCCTCATTATGAAGCTTGGTGCATCCCCTCATTCCCACTAACTCTCTCCTCCAAGCACAAAAACACTCAGTAAAACATCCAGCGAAAAGAAAGCATGTCTCCAAATTGCCTAGAATGGGCAGGAGTAGATGCCAGCGTGGACACATGAGGACAGTGGGTGACAAGGTGACACCAGAGATCTTACGAGAAGGTTAAATAGGTATCTGTCCCTCTCCAGACTAAATCTTTCCAAGGAGAAGCAGCTGAAAAACCCTGTATCCCTATGTGGACATATCCTTGAACATAGTCCTGATTTGAGTAGCTGCAAGACATTAGAAGTCTTTCTGTGAATGATTAGGCCAGAGCAGACTCCAAATCCTTCCCAGGAGCCTGGGAAAATCAGAATGGATCTTGGGAACCCAAGACACCACTTGTCTCTGCGTCCTTCATCTGCCAACATAGGACTTAAGCAGGACACGGGGCAGTGGTGGAGCCTGCCCGTGTGATAGGAAAGCTCTGGAGATCCCCATGGGGCTAGTATTTCACTGGGAAGGACTTTAGCTGTCATGGGATGTACAACTCATCTTCAAGCCCTGAAGCTCGCTGTCTAAGTAAAATATGACACCTGATTTTGAAGTTTTTATGGCCCATTTCAATGTGCTACATATCAGGGCAATGAGAGCCACCACAGCACAGCAGGAGGTCCCTGAGCTCCCTCTCTTCGACCTCTGAATATAATTTATTAAGCTCTTATGAGGCAATCCGCATCCAAATCTTATTAGAAGTGCAAGGTCCTTTTTATTTCCTCTGCGTATTCTGCACACGGATAGCTGGTGCTGTGGTTAATTTTATTTCTCTACTTTCCGTGTTTTAATAACCATGTCTCCAGTCCCATTTGCTTCTGCCTGGGTGGAGGAGATGGAGAGGCGTGAGCCTGAACAACACAATCATGCACCATAGATGGAAAAATCCTGGTAACAAAACCTGGAGAAAATATGGGGTTAGAGACATGAAAGATCCCTTAAAATTATAAAATCTGGTATATCTGTGCATCTATTCTGTACCTGGATACAGCTTGAAACAGCTGTGTCTTCAGAAAAAAAAAGGGAAAATGATTTTAAGAAGTGATAAAGAGAAGTTACTTTTGTCAAAAAATATTTCCGAAGTGTAAATCTAATATACACGTAGTGCCCCTGGCTACAAGTCAATGAGTGGTTTCTGTCTTTCATAGCGTTTAAAAGAGAAATAGGCTTCCCATGCACCAGAACACAAAAACCTCTGGTGACACCGAGTGTTTTTGCTGTCGGTGGTATGTCCAGCGCTCTGAGAACATGACGTGGAGCTTCAAGACCCCAAAGACCAGCACTTGGCCTTCTACTTGGCCCCACAACTGAGCCCATTGCAGGCAGCATGATGGTTCCTCCAGCCACAGATGGAGGACCATGAACCAGAAGATGATGTGACCACGAACAACTTCCATAGGTCACTGTGTCACCACTTCCAAAGCAGAGGATTTTTCCCATTCCCATTTCCCGTTGCATTAAACAAACTCAGAACATCTGACAGCTCCATCAACGGCTTCCTGAGATTCATGCAAAGCCTCGCAGGTTGTGTAAGTCTTGGTTAAAAGCCAGGAAGAGATTTAGTTACATTTTAACATTATTTCTTTAACCGATACTCACATTTCCTCTGATTTCATCAAATTAACACATTACAGTTTCTAGGGGATTCCCACGGTGTCGATATTAAGAGACATAGCGGCACGTGCTTCTTATGAGCCAAGAAAGAAGCAAATTAAAATCTGCCTGTGCTGGACTCCGCAGCCCCTCCAGCAGAGCTGAGGAGATAAAATTGAAATAAAGGGGATTAAACACAAGGGAATTTCTCCCTCCTTTTGGCTGTTTCGCTTTTCCTGGGGTGGTCGGATGGTGCTGGTTCCTCTCGTGGGGACGCAATGGGCTGTTTCTTTCCCACTCTGTGCTTGCAGAGCTCAGCAACCCTCTTTCTGATCGTTTTGGACCCCACTGCAAAATTCCCTTGACGTCCAGCCTGAGTTTTGACCCCAGCGACCACCACATACGTCCTCCTGACGCTCTGAGCATCCAGGAGCCAAGCAGAAGAATTTAAAAAGGGGAGGGTGGCATCGGCATGTGTTTTAATAAATACCTCTGGGGAGGTGGCTGTCCCAGGTGACGCTTGGCAAGGCTTGGGGATGCAGGACACTCTGCTTTGCCAGCGAATTCAAAGCAGAGTCTCAAGGGCTGCTTTGCAGACCTTGCAAAAGCACCAAGAGATGATGCTGAAACCTGAGTCTACAGAACTGGACTATCAGACAATAACGTTAACAATAATTTAGCATTAAAGGCAGCTCCCCAAGCAGCAACGCTAAGCAGAGGCTCTGCCTGCAGCACGAGGCCACCACATCCCTGGGAAGGCAGCTCTAATTTGCTTTACTATTTGTATTTTTAATTAATTTCTGTTTTCAGGAGCTTTGAAGGCAGCTCTGCTCTGTGCAGATCCACGTGCAAGGTCTGGCTGCTCTCGCACCTCCAAGGCTGTGCAAATTAGCATTATTTTTTTAAAATTATTTAATGTTGTGTTTGCAGAAGAGAGACTTAGGCAGAGGCATTCGCAATGGGGAAACAGAAGGAATCACTTTAGATATTGGCCCCAGAAATTTAGCGTAACTGCTAAACACTTCTGATCAAAGCAGTGCCAAAGACAAGCGGATCTTACCCCAAACTCCAAATGCTTCAGAGGATCAGCCCTGCTCTAACAACTCTGTTTTGTAAGTGAAAAAATAAAAAAAAAAAAAAGAAACTCTGAAAACGAAAAATTTCCATTTTTTTCTTTCAAAAGGGCTCTTTGTTTTCGAATATATTTACTTTGCTTTACTCGTGTAGCTGTGAAAAATTAAATACTTGAAAGCAAAGTGAAACATATAAATTAAACCAAGCGTTTCAATTAACTCAAAACAGATGATGTTTCCTTCTCTGAATAGTTTCAAAAGTAAACTTAACAAAAGCAATTTCTTATGAAAGAAGCCTCTTTAAAAGGCTTGCATTTCTGTTAGGTGGATTGGTGCCAGCATATTATTCTTTTAATGTTAAAATTTAGGAAAAAATGAGTCTCTCCAGTCCTTCTTCATAGCCTCTTATAGGCCAGACCTGCTATTCGTTCTTGGAATTTCTTAATCATAATATTATAATATTTCATAATATCATCATATTTCTGACCTTCAAAGGACAGGTGAATCCAGAGTGGGACAAATTCAGTTCTCCCTTACTCTTACATCATTAACTTCAGGATTTCTGAATAAAAACAATTTGATATTGAAAGAAAAAGGATATATATTGCAATGTGCATGGGGAACTTCTTGTTCTCTCTTTCAGCAGATTTTCCACCAGCGAGTACACCTCTGCCATAGAGCTACATTAGGAACACTGCACATAAAATAAAGGAGGGGAAAAATGAAATACCAGCCTTTCCTTCTCTGAAGGTTTGAGTGAAACCACAGCGTGGGGCCACCTTTATCTGCAGGCTCTCTTCAGGTCCACTGATGAGCATGACAGGACCAGAGACACCAAATCTTCTACGCATCAGAGACCCTCTGTCTTAAATTTCTGCCTCAGGGCCTTCTGGACGTTTTGTATCTTCTCCGTGATCACTGTGTCACTGAGGTGGTCTCCAAACTTCTGCTTCAGCAGCACCCGGATGATTTTGATGCATCGTTCGTCCATCATGGGCTTCGCCTCTCGGAAAGTGTTGCCCCTCCGCCCCGTGATGGAGTGGCTCTGAATGTAGTCAGACGTGAAGAGTTTGTAGAGCAGCGTCTTGCAGGCGGTGCTGATTTTCTGGTCGAAGCGAATTGCCTCTTTGAGCTGCTCCTTGGTGTAGCCGTTGAAGAGCTCCACCACCTCGCACGGCTGCCGGTGAGGTTCCTCCTGCAAGGACAGCGATTCCAGCCTCTGCACCTTCTTCCTCAGAACGAGGACATCCTGTTGAAGGTCCAAGACGATCCTCTCCAGCTGCTCAATCTTCTCTGCCCTGAGAAATGAAGCCCAGCGTATAACATGCATAGAGGCAGGAGGACCCCATAGCCCATTGCTGGGGTGCCAGCCCAACCTGCCATGCCTGGGTGAGGAGCAAGGCCAGGGAGAAGAATGACAGGGTCTGACACTCTTAGAAGCTCAGAAGTGGCCAGAGCTTAACCCTCAACCCCTCCTTGTGATACATGGATATTGTCTTTGATGTCTGGGAGTGTTTTGGGTTTTTTTTTTTTAATTATTTTTTATTTTATTTTTCCTCCTCTTTTAAGGAAAGACCTAAACATTGCCCTATGGGTCCCAAGAAGCAGGTATTTGTGGTACAAAACACGGGACACGTAGCAAATGACAATGCAAGTAGCATAGCATCATTTTGGCACTCATTTCCTCACAATAAAGCTGTCCCTAGCACCCACTTCACTAGTGGGTGCTTGTTATCAAAGACACTATCAGCAAAGGCAGCAATGCTGAACCGAGTTCAGTCATGAGCAGATGTCATTTTGGTGGTCATAGGCGTGAGCCTTTTGATTTCTACATTATTTCAAAGCTTGCTTGCAAGATCCAGGTCCTACAACTGGAAAGCTCCTCCTACAACTGGAAAGAAATATCTGTCTCTGAATTTGTAGAGATTCGGCAGCCCTTAGTTTCAAAGTTACAGCATTTTGTCACTGTAGTATCAATGCTTTTTTTTTTCCTGCAGTGAGGAGGAGAATATTGTTAAGAACAAGTGCCTTCTTTTGCTAATTACCTCTCCATTTCACCAGGAACAAACGTCTTCTGAGCTCTCTCCAAGCCATCTGCCTCCTGCAAAGCTTCTAGCTTTCGTTCTTCACAGCTGGAACAAACAAACAAGCTAAGAGGTGCTGCAACAAGTAGCTTCTTGCCTATACTCATTCCTGCTGGGATTTGTCTGGAATTCGAAGGCTGACAGCAGACTCGACTCTGGTTTCACTCACAGCAAGAAAGCAGGGGACAGAAAGGAGATGACGACGGTACTGTATGCGGGTAACCTCCTACGCACCCATGGGTGCACAGGGGGACCTCACTGTGCTCTACAGCTCCCTCATTCACCCAACCAAGGGAGTAGGGTGCAGTACAGTGGGGAATCCACTTGCTTGGTGGCATAGGTGCACCCAGTCACCCACGTTATCTTCTGCCCTTAGCTTTGTGTCTGCAGAAACCTCCTTTTCCAAGTTAGTGCCGCCAGGGCACGGCACTAGAGATCAGGCTCAACAGCACGACATGACACCCAACATTCGTGGTCCTCACCATACTTGAAGGTATTACCTGCTCGGAGGGAGGTGCTGCTGGCACTGAGGCAAGGTGCCCTCCGGCCTCCTCTTCACTGCCAGGGCCACATAATCTAAAGAAAGGAGTAAGGAGATAAGCTCAGAGCGAGCAGCCGAGAAGGTGATCGCATGAATCCTCTGCTTATCTCAGCATTGCTGCTAGATAACGTAGCAACACATCATTGCCTTCGCGTAGCAGAGATCCAAACATGCTTTCCAGGACTGAAGGGGGATTTTGAGGGATTTTGTTCCTAGAAAAACGTGGTATCTCAAGAGCTTCTTTGGTTTCTCTCCTAAAAAAACACAGTAGATAAGGCAGGAAGAATGAACCTGTCTCTGGACACGGTTGTGTTGGTCAGCAGGAACCTAATAAATCTGTATGACTTTATAATTGTGTTTAGTGTGTGCACGAGTGGGTGGAAAAGCAGACAACGAGGCAAAACTGAGGAGACTTGGCTAGCTGAGGCACGAGGTTTTGGGGTGTTTCAGTGTTATTCAGGCTGGATTGTTTTTTAGCTTTGGAATAGGAGAAAGAGTTGGTGCCTGGTATATGCACATATAATATGCTACCACTTGGGCTTCTCCCTTTAAGGAGCCTCTCTGGAGAAGACCTCCCATGTGGGAAGGACCAGAGAGCATGATCCCTAACCTTTGCATCCCTGTAAGAAGATACCAGAGCCCTTCCATCCCAATCTCCATGGTTCGGAGCAACATGGTAAGAACTAGAAGCATCTGCGCTCACTTTCAACCTAACTTTTCCCAACCTCCAGTACCTCTGGAGGCCACGCCAGGCCTGTCCTCCTCGCTCTGGGAAGTCCCCGGTACCACCAGGTTCACGAAAGTGGGCGATGGGTTGAAGGCACCGACAGGATGGTGGGAAGCTGCCAGTGAACAGGGACTTCCCACCGCCCTGCCCGGGACACGTCGCTCCTTGATGACCGAGGAGCCACCTGCATCACGAGGTGGGCCTGCCTCAAGGTAGGCCCTGTCGCCGTGGTATTTCCTGGACGCGTTCCCTGGGGTCCATTTTGGGAAGGTTTTCCTTGATTTTTTGGATGAGGGTGGCATCATGCTGTGGATGGCGGGTTCTTCTTCTGAAAGCAAATTCAAGGGTCAAGCTGTTGCATGGGGTATGAGTGACGGTCATCCCCAGCTCCCACACAATGCTCCTCACCCTGACTATAGGGGATACAAATCCTTGACAGAATTACCACGTACCCAGCTTCCCCCCATGTAGAAAACCCAGTTTAGGTAGGAAGGCTCAGCCTTCAACTACAGTCTTGCCAGAAACATCTCCCATTCAGGATGCTATCAAAGGCTCCAAAGCAACTCAGCTACTCACTCAACTTCTCCAGCAGCTGTCTATCTTCCAGGAGCCTTTTCTCCAAAACATCTTTATGCTCTGTAAGAAGAGAGGACCTGTCAGCACAGAACTTGCTTTCTCGAGGATACCCCCCAAGCGCTCAAAGGGAAAAGCCCAGGCTGGGCCAGCGTTCCTCACCGCTTATGCCCTCCACGATACCCCAGTAGAGGCCACTGAAGCCGGGGCAACGAGCCAGCACCTGCTCGCCCTCCACATACAAGTGGAAGGGCTTCCTTGGCTCCTTGATGTTCTCCATGCTGATCACGCGGCTGCCGTCGGGCCAGCGGATGAGGACGTAGAGCCTGGTGGACATTGGAGCTGTCCCACCTGGAGCAGGGGAGAGCAGGGTGAGCCGGCACCACCGAGCACCGCTCCGGGCACCCACCCATGGGGAGCAGGAGATAACGATAGGGAAAAATAAAATCATTTCCAAGCACTGTTCGCTATGGCTGGGAGAATTAACAAACAGCTAATTACAGGCAGGGGGTGTGAGGAATGACCATGCGTGGAGATGCACGGGTTCCTCTGCGCTGCGCCCGTGGCAATTCCTACGGGATTGAATCTGTACAGTGCTAGAGGTGCTAGGAAAAACCTGCTGGGAAAAGGAGGAGGACAAGTTACCTCTGCTTGGCACATGGGGAAACTGAGGCACGGAAAGGTGAAACCACTGAGCTGCCCCGCACAACCCTGCTCAAGCATCTCCCGAAACCCCTTCCCAGCTGCCTGGCCAGCACCTAGTTCCCTCTGCTCCGTTTCTGTAGGTGAAGTCGTGCTCCGAGGAGCATTTTTCCCGGGAAGCGCAGTGCCAAGCGTGCCCCGCTCTCCCCGCCAGGATTGGGGGAGCTGTGGCCATGCCGGGCAAGCCAGGAGAAGGGCAGAGCCGAGACGTCCCACTCCCCACAGGACGGGCTCCCCGCTCTGCATCCCACCCCTCCATTCCTAAGCAGCAAAGAGCCCAAGTCCCCCCCAGCAACTCCGAAACACTTCAACATTTAAGGAAAAAAATCAGCAATTCTCCAGGATGCCCCCTCGCTTATTTTAAGGTGGGCACCGAGCCTGCCTGCACCGTTAGGGAAAGAAAAAGCAAAATCCTGAGCGCTCCGTCCTTGCCTGCTTAGCCCTGCTCCAGGCGCGGAGGCTGGCGAAGCGTCTCCCGGCTATCCCGATCCCACGAGAGAGGTGACCGCCCGCTCCTCTTGCCTGGACTCTGTCCCTTCGTCACCGCTCCAGCTCAGGGTTCCTTTGTCCGCCTTGGCGAGCTCCCACCTGCTGCCCCCTGCAAAATAAAGAGCCCCTTGGCTTGCTTCTTTTCCCCCTTAATTGCTTCTTTTCAGCTTCAGGATTCCTGCTATTTTTCCATATATGCATATGGATTCTTGTTTTTTCCTTAGCTCATCTCGGGGCTGCTTCTTAGAGAGAGCTGAAGAGGGGAAAAGGGAAAAAAAAAGCCTTGGGTTTTTTGGAGCATGAATAAACCTTGCATTTCCATGAGTTATTCATGAATAATTCATGAAAATGCATGATTAATTCAGGTTCATGAATTATTCAGGAATAATTCTCGAACATTCCTGGTTAATTCATGCTCACACAGTGAGTGAGTCAGGCTCCAGGGCTCAGCGAGACAGGGAAGGGAGGCTGGGAGCCGCCTGCCTTGCGCCCTTCCCATTCACCGCATTTCCAAAGGAAAGGCCCTTTGCAAAAGGCAGCTTGGAGGAGAGGACCGAGCCACCTGTAGCCTTTGGAGCAACTGCTCAGAATGCAAGAGCCAAAAAGGGGGAAAAAGAAAGAATCAACTGGCCACACAAGCAGGAGCACAACCATGCAAACATGTACATTTTTTGCAGCTCATGCAAGCACCAGCACATTGCAATTTGCCCAGCCATGTCCTGGTGCTCATGCCAGCCTGTTCCTTAGACTGGCCACCAAAGCCTGGCTTTGGCCACCTGCATGTCCCCAGAACAGCGCTGCTGAAGCTGCTGGGGCTGCTTAGCTGGAGCATCCTATGGACGATGCTCGTGCGAAAGCGGATGAAGCGCAACGGGACCGAGCAGGATGCAAGCAGGGCACCTGCACCCAGCGAAGGCTCCTCTGCTCCACCAGCTCAAGGGTGATGCCCAGGTGAGCACGGGACGGCAGATCCAGCCAGCAAAGTCATTAGAATGGATCTAGGGCAGTGTTTTGCAGCTGCTCGTGCGACAAACACTGCGGCACAAGTCACTGCTTGTACCGCAGAGCGACCACCCGGTGGCATTTTGCATTTTTAATTTCTGCAAGTGCAACTCCCACCTCTGCTTACCATCGGAGGAAGAGAAAAACATGGTCTTGGCTAATGAGGCTGGAATTAGCTGCATTTTAATTAGGGACCTCTCTCTCTTTCCTAAGAGGTTAGAAATATGTGAAATCACTCAGAAACAGGGAGTCAAGCAGCAATCCCCAGTCGGCCACCAGGCAGGTTTGTGCAGGCAAGTCCTGCTGGCTGCAGGGTGTTAAATGTATTTTCTAGACCGTGTTGTGTGACAGCACCCAATGGGAGAATCAGGGCCCCAATGCACAATGCATCCAACGAACTTCAAGGCCAAAACCAGAGCAAACTTCCCAACAAAGTCATTTAATTCACAATCTAAGGATCTCAGCAGGAACTGGAAGGACGAGGCTCCTGCAGGATACACCAGGTTGCCTCTGATCCAGACACTGTTGGACATCTGCATTTTCCAGCCCACACCAGATCAATCTACCACTGCAAGTGACATCTGCCAGCAGGATGTTATTATTTCTTTAACCATGCACCTGCATGCTATAAAACAGCCCTGCAAAGTACTGTATCTATAGGGAAAATACCCATGCAATGGGGCCCAAGGTGTCGTACGCTGGTCACGGAGGTGGCAAGCTCTCTTGCATGGGTCACTATAGGTTTCCAGTGGTAATGAGGGTAGACATGTACCTTGAGCAAGGAGATGCCCAGAGAGCTGTGCTGGTCTTTACAATCCATGTCCTGCCACCCATGGGAGTCCCAGTGCTGCTAACCCACACAGTGCCCAAAACTCATGTTATTTCTTCACTTTTTTGCCTTACTTCAGTGGGGAAAAAAAAAAAAAAAAAGTCTTTCCCCTTACCGTGCCATTCAAAAACACTTCCTATTTCCACACTTTTCAGTCCCCACCTCTCTGCAGCATCCCCTCCCTGAAACGCCCGTGTTGAATTGACCTTCGCACTCCCCAACATCTGCCACCTTATCTGCTTGGCTGGCTGGTTTCTTGGGTTTCTGTCATGAGCTTGTCAGGGAGATACATGCAGACAACCAAAAAAGAAAATCTGCTGGAAAAGAAAGATATGGATTTTAAACATGCACATACACCTTTTTTGATGCTTTCAAGCATGGTGGTGATGAAGGACCAGGAAGGAGAAAGTCATATCAAATTGTCCCATGGAAAGAGAAAAAATGCTACAAAAAAAGGCATCAACGCAGGAAATTGCCCCTGGAGTTTGGCATTCCCTTCGTTGCACCCTCTCAGGGAGCCCCGAGGTCAAAGCTCAGCTCCTTGCACGGGGATTATCAGCTCCAGGTCAGCACCGCACGGATGCTGCACTGCCAGCCTGCTCCCGGGGCGAGAGACGGAAACGTAAAACCCTGGCAAACAGCCTGCAGCACCGTGACGCACAAATCAGCCAAATTAAATGAAATTGTCCTTGACCAGCTGCCTCTCAGTGCCTCGTTTCATATCAGCGGCATTAGCAAATCATCGCGGGTGCGAATAGACCTGTCAAGTCGCCGGCTCCGTGTGCTGGGGGGAGCAATCCCGTCTCTGCCTACTCACAGTGACATTATTTTGGTACTTGACTACTTAAAAGGTGCAAGCATATTCCCTCTAATTTGCTAAACTGACAAATTTACTCTGCACAAGAGACAAGCTCATTTCCACCTTCAGCACGGCCTGTAGTTCGTAACACGAAAAGGTCCTTTCTGTTTCTTTCTCCAGGAAAGAGGGAATTGATTTTTTTTTTTTTTTTTAACGTAAATTGACACGTTGACTGAAAAAATCCACTGCTTGTCACATCAAAAGCTGGTTCAATAGTCCCTGCTACTCTAGTAATAGAGGTCAAGGATGAACGAATTAGTACAACGGGAAGGGGTAGATGCAATCCAGCTCACTCAAGAGAACTTGGATCACCACTGAACTTCAAGAACTTTCTGGTGCTAAGTGTTTCATGAACCGCAGTCAGTGCTGGAACTGGGGTCTATCCACCACTAGGTGCTGGTTGCATCCGTCAGTGCTCAAGTCAACAGGACCTCATCAACCTGGGGTGGGAACTGTTGGCCTCCCATCAACAAAATGGTAGGTTAAAAAAAAACCTACTTTAATATCTCCAAAAAATCCCTTACTAAGCTTTCCTGTTCGATATTTCTTGAAATATTTCTTGAATACCTCAAAAACCTTCTTTAGGACATTGCGCCATGCAGAACAATCTACAAAGGCGTAATATTTTCCTCAGGGACAGAATGAGAGCAGTAGAAAAATATGAGTGGGGTTTTTCAGGAGCACTCTCTTCTCCAGTCCTGCCTTAATTGGGATATTTTATTAAAAAAAAAAAAAAAAAAGGATCAAGGCATGAGGAAGACCTCAGCCAGCAAGAGTGTTCATAACAAACTATTAGGAAGCACACAGAAGGGGAAAGAAAATAGAGCTGAATATATGTTAATGTTGTTTGCTGGGCTGGCTTGGTGACGAGCGCATGGAGCAGTGAGTCATAGGCACCTGGCTCAAGGACGTGGGTGGCAGAACTGAGAAGTTCATGGATAATCAATGAAAATAATTAAAAGCAGGTGGAGGAGATTGTGGCAGGTAGGATTTGGAGAAGAATGAAGCTAAAAAGACTAATCAAATAATAATTGGTATAAGGAAGACAAAATAGATAGTGCTATTCATCGCTTATCAAAAGAATGACAGACCATTCAAAAGACTATAGATTGACTCTTACAGGCAAACAACGCTGAGAGTAACCAGCAACCGTAACTGAAAAAAAAAAAAAAGAAAACCTTTCAGAGCATCTTTTAACTAAAACGTAATCAGAGACAACAGCTTAGACTTTCATAAAGGCGACAATATCCCCCTTGACCTGGGGCAGAAAAGGATGCCAGGCCACAGCTTCAGGGCTGCAGGATCCAGCAGCTGGGTAAATGGAGACAACAGAAGATCCAAGGTGTCCCCATGGTGTCACGTGCCCAGCTCAGCTTGGACTCCTTTGCAATGACGGGCTATCAGGAGCTGCAGCTGAAAGGTCCCATTGACCAGTATGTGGCCAACTTTCCTCAAATTCCAATATCGCCCAGCTCAAACGAGGTGGCAAAGCGGCGGGTCATGCCTATTCTTAAAGCTGGTTTGTCCACCTGATAGGGTCGGAGGCACTGGGGTGGCATCACACATGCAAGAAAAGGCTCGGGCAAGGTTGCTTGTTAGCAGAACAACCCTTGAAGCTGCTTTTTACGAAAGGAAAGCGGCTCCGGTTCTTCCAGAGCACCCAAAAAGGAGACTCGTGGCAAAGAACAGCCAGGGTACCGGACAGGGATGAAAGATACTTATCTTTCAATTTATCTTTTCAGTTACTTCATTTAATCTTTTCAATTCCCTCCAGAGCTGAGGGGAAAAGGATAGTCTATCACAGTTCAATTAAGAAAAAAGAGATTTCCATCACTAACCTGCGGCTTCTGAGAAGCAGAAGTTCAAGCTTAGTCTCTTTTCACACAGGAGGTCAGGTAAAGACTTACATCCCTCCTCTCAAAAGATGTTCTCCTCCATAGCCCATCCAGCACGTCAACTGTGATGAGGGATATATGGAGAGGTGTCGTGGAAGGATGGGATGCAATCACAGGGGCTTCGGTGGGGCCTCCCCTGGGAGACTCCCTGAAAATATGAGATTTTTAGGTCAAAAGTGGCTTGGGGCAAGTGGAGGATAAATACTAGCCAGGTGTGGCCCTTACCTGCGGCATCTCTCCCACAGAACAAGGCAGTTCCTATCTGGAGGTCTTCAAAACTCATTTCCTTCTCTGGAGGTCTTCCAAACCCACCTGGATGGCACCCTGTGCCCCATGCTCTAGGTGTCCCTGCTGGAGCAGGAGGGTTGGCCTAGATGATCTAGAGGTCCCTTCCAACCTCAACCACTCTGTGATCTGTGCATCACTTGCCTCCGAGCTTCTCTGGAAAAATAAACCAAAAAAACCCCCAAACCGTAGAACACGAGGCAAGACAAACGCACCATCCCAACAGAGCAGCAGGCTGGTTTAAATTCTCCTCATTAGATCATTAACTGCTGGTTTCATTAGACTGCCTACAGACAAAATGTAATTGCTTGGTAGCTACTGCAGAGCGAATGGCCATTTGGGTTCATTAATGCTTTCACAGCTGTGGAGCCTGCCAGGGAAACTCGGCGAAATGTGCTTTGCAAAGCCTACTCCTTCTCCACGAAGGATTTTTTTTCTGCAAAAAGTGTTTTAATACAGGCTCCTGGTCCAATCTTGGGTGTCTTGTTGTTCTTTAAAGAGTTTTGCCCCAAGCTTCTACCTCCCAATTACAGAAATCTTCTCTTGTCTGGAGCCCTTAGGAAACCTGTGGAAATGATAAATTCTGTGTTTGTTTTGCAGGAGGCCAGGGCCATAAAAATCCCCTCTGAGCTCTGAGTTTTCTCAAACTATAGACAAATCTCTTTGGAAGTCAGGTCTAGCAAGTCCTGGTTAGCAGGTGTCCGTTGTAAAGCTTAGCTTGCAGTGAAAACACACCATTCATTTCATCTAGTTTATGCTCCCCTGAGCTGACATAAGCTGTCATCTTCCTGCTAAACCTCACAGCCTCTTCATTCCCAATTTATTTTTGAGCTCCAAAAGCTCAAGGGCTCCCATTTCCCTCCCCATCTTGCAGAGGAGCGGGGTAAAACAAACTGCAGCTGAAGCTCTATCCAGTTTCTGCAGAAGCTAATGGAGAAGCTGCTATTTCAGTGCATTCAATGCAGCTGTTACCTCAAAAACATGTTGCTTAAATTAGAATTAAAGTTCTGCCAGGAATCAGTATTCTTTTGTTTCATCCAAGCATTCCCTAAAATATCACTTTTTATATCATTTCAAGCATTCGCAAGGTAACTAATTCTTAAAATTATTTAAGAATTATCTAATTTTAATTCTTAAAATGAGATGATGACTTGTAGCACTGTTAATAATAGTCTCTGGCTTATTTTTTAGTATTTTTTTCTTCATAGGTCCTTCAATAGCAGATAAACCAGGTTGCCTACCTGCTTAACTCCCACTTGATCCACTTACGGTCGCCTTCCATGCAATGGCACATAGCGCCCACAGCAAAGCCAAGGTCCGTTGGCTGCAAACGAGGTGTTTGAAACCAAAACATGCACTGGTCCCGACTGCTTGATTAGTGCAAAAGGTCTCGGCTCTGCCTCGTTTATTAAATCACCATGAGTTGTGCAAGGAAAGCCAAGGACAAGACAAGGACACTTCTGAGACTGCCTTCCCCATGTCACCATTGCGGCCACCCAGACAGACACATGGGTCACAAATATCCTCCTAGCTCCACTCCTGCTGTTGCTCCTGCTCTCCAGGAAAAGAATTGCAGATTTTCATCACTTCAGCTTGGGATTTCCAGCTTCTCACAAAGGGGGAAGATTTGCAGGCAGAGGATACGAAAGGGAGCCTCAGATTCCCAGAAATACCAATAGAAATGATTTTTCCTCTGCGAGCCAAGCGGCTCTGCCTTTTCTGGGCCTGTTTGCATTTCTGTGCAGTTGCTAGGATGCATCTCACGGCGGGTACCTATACATATAGCACAGCCGCGTTCTCCAGCTGCACAGCCACGGTGCAGCTGGAGCAGACACTGCCCCACCGGAGGAGACGTGTTTGCATCCCCATGGAAGAGCAAGTGCTGGTTGTAAAGGGCTGGAGATGTTCAGTTCGCTTGGGATATCCAAGCTGTCCCTATCCCAACTCCGCCCTCCATTCCCTTAATTCTTTTTCCCAAATTAGCTGGTCCATTTATCCCCAGGGAGCCGGATAACAGTAGCCTTGTCCTTGCAAGGAGAGTCATTGTTTCACATCTCTAATCTCTGCCCCAAAGCTTCACCCCACTAAAGTGGTCCAGGGTCAAGGACAGGATTTAAGCGTGATGGGTTTGACCCAGCAGAGCCAATGACCTCCCCAAGAAAGCGAGCTGCAATGAGCAGTGGGGAGCAAATTAATCCCTGCATAGCAGGTGGGTAATAGCCCTGTGACGGGCAGAAAGTTGAATTCAGAGAATGAAAGGAATACTAGAAAGAAAGGGGGAAAAAAAAAAAAAAAGAGCAGGAATAAAAGGTTAGAAAAATCCATCATCCCATCAGGTAGGAAAATGCAGGTAAACAGTTTAGAGAAACATATAGGTAATTTGGGGGAAAAAAAACAAGTAGCAAATAGCGAGCATGACAGCCAGAGCAGAAACAAGCCCACGGAGATAGATAAGAGCTAAACAGCCGCTCCCTCCACCACGCAGAGGCAACACGAGCTCCCGGTACAGGGGAATAAAAGCAAGAGAAATGCTGCAGGAAGAGGAAAAAATACATCCAAAAAATACATCTAAAAAATACTTCCCAAGTACTAATCCATTCTTTGCCCATGGCGTTTTCGTAACCCGTAGCTTCTTGTGTCATTAGATAGAAATCTGAGAGCATGAGATTAAAGCCTGGAGGGAGGCAGCTTTCCAAGAACATCCTTGTGGAGTAGATGGGATGTCACCGTGCAGAGCAGCAAGGTCACACTCTGGGGACAGGACAGCCCCGAGACACTGCAAAACGAGGAGAAAGAGGCTCAAAAAACACCAGCGGCTCAAAAAACAGCAGCCACCTGTGGAGGTGGCACCCACCTCCAGAGGCAGGGAAGGGAGAGCCAGCTGCAGCAACAGGAGCCAGGCCACAGCAACACCAGGCGGATGCATTTACAGAAGCTGGGCCTAATTACTCCAATAATTAGCACTCAGGGTGCTGATTGCTTCCTTCCAGGGAAGCAGAGCTGCCTTCCCCAACTTTCTTCTCCCCTTGGCAAGTGCTGCTCCCAGGGCTGCGTCCAAGCCAAGCCAAAGGTAGCGGGTTCATTTGCCACTAATTACCTTGATTTACTTCCCCAGCCACCAAGTTCAAGAGCCCTGAAGTGCCTCGGGCTGAGAGAGCACAACGTGGAGCAGAGCTTGCAGATAAAACCGCTCTGTTTTGCCTATCGAGGGCACCCAGGCTGCTGCAAACATCCCTTCCTACGTGAGCCATTGAAATCACTTAGTGTTCAGGGCAGCGCGTATCCAGGCAAAATTAAACGGGATATTTGCAATTCCCCTCGTGCAGGCGTGCATCCGAATGGAAAAACAAAAGACCTGCTTCTTGTTATTCCCAGGCATAAAGTCACTCCGAACCTAACGACAGCTCTTTCCATTGAATATCCCAATTTCATAAGCAAAGGAACCTGCCAAGCCCCTGTTTTTCCTTTGCATCCCTCTCTTCAAAACCAACAAGGCTGCCACCACCTCACCTTATTTATCTGCACGTAGGGGAGCTGCTTCTTTGGGGTGTTTTTGTTGCCTGAAGCGGTTTATTTTTACAAGCGGCTGCTTAAAATAGTGCAGCGGGGTGGCAAGGCAGCAGAGGTGCAAAACTCGCTCGTACGCACCCAGGGTTGCTGCTGTGGGAGGCCTCGAACCCCGCCGCTCCGGTGGGAATAAATAGATGTCACTAATCCAGCTTCTAAAATAGGAAACTTCCAAGCTGACGCTATTCTAAGGCTGCGAAAGAAAAAGGCAATTTAATCAAAACTCTGCTATTTTCTCTCTTTTTTTCTACTCCGCAGTTTAAGCAGGAAGGCGGGGGGGTGTTTTGGTAACAGCGTTTTTAAATCTCTAAAAATAAAGTCAAAGGGCTCCATTGCACAAGTTGCTGTCGGACCCACAGGTACCAGCCCCAGATGCACCCAGAGCCCTGGCCATCGTGGTGGGACCATCACCCCAGAGCACCCACCACAGCAGCAGATCCACACAAAATTTCCTCCACCACAAAATTTGAGTTTTCTGCCCCAAAACCTCCCATGTCTAGAGTTGGAACCAGCCTTAAGGCTCTGCTGGCAGATGCATCGCTCTGTGCCCCGGATGGTGGCTCCACATCCAGGAAGGCTCCGCGCTCTCCTTGCTCCACGGTGCTCAGAGCATGGCAGGATCACGTCTGTCCTTCCCCATCTGTACTGCCACTGATTGGCAGGTATAAAGCAGGAGAACAATTCATGAGCAGCGATGAATTATTTAATCCTTGTTTTCACTGCTGCCACTGAGAAGGGAGCGCCAGGGCATTGATGTGCTACCCCGATTCTGATTTTTTCTTGGTCCTCATTTAGATTCCACGGAGGTCCAAAGCAGAATATTTACCGGCTTCAAGAGCGCTGCCTTTTGCCCTGATAAGTGGATGGAGAAGATTCAATTAGCTGTAATGAGATGCAAAAGTTGCAGCCCACGAGAAGGCTGCAAAGCAGCAGGGCAGGGCAGGGGTCCATGCACCCCCAGCCCGGAGCCCTGCGTCCCTGGCATCCGCGGGAGCTCGGGTCACGTTTGTCCTCGCCAAGGCCTGGCCGATGGGCACGGGTGCCTGGGATGGGATCCCCCCATGATAGCACCAATAACTACAGCACCCCTGCACCGCAAAGCAAACCCAGGTCTGCTTTAATGGCCCTTGAAATTGGAAACGAGAAATCAGAGGCATGGAATTAAAAGTCAGCAGAAATCACAACCCAAAGTCTGATCTGTGAAGGCATCCTGGGGTTCGTCCCATGAAGATGGGCCCCTGGTCTTGTGTTCTTCATTCTCCTGCCTGTCCATGTGGCTTTTACCTTGGCCCCGCATCCTGCATGCTCAGGAAATGGGACTTGGAGCTTGCCAATAGGGATGTTCATCTTTCCCCTATCCTAGGGGAAATGCAAAGTATTCTTGCATCTGCTCTTCTAGGGCAATGCAGGTATTAATAAGAGCACAGCCAAAATAATAATAATAATAATAATAATAATAATAATAATAATAATAATAATGCGCTCAAATGCTCCATTTAAGTTTAAGTCAAACCTGGGGGAGATGCAAGTGCATCCTATGTGGTCGGCTCCTCTCTGGATCCGCTTTGTCGGCTGCAGGATGCATGTTCAGGAGGCCACAGGCTTTTACAAGAGAAACACTGTTAAATTATTAATATTACGGGATGGAAGAAAAAAAATAAAAAGAAAAGAAAACTACCTCCCTCTGTTCCCTTGCTTGTTCCTGCTTTGCAAACACCTGATTCTTGCTTTTATCACCAGGCCAATGGGTCAGCTGCAGTTCCCAGCTTCCCAAGGGAGCTGCAGCCAGGATTGCTGCAAGGCCGGAGATCAGCAGGATCCAGGACTAAAAGATGCATCTTGGCTTCTCGCTGAGCCAGAAGCGCCGGCGAGCTCCTCGCTTGGCTGAACAGGACGCAGGTTCATTCGAGCGACAGTGAAGTAAAACCGCAATGTGAGAATATATTTTTTCTAAGCGCAGCACCATCCATATGCATGAATAATTACAGACATGAATAATAAAGTGGAGGAACACAAGTGCTCTGCTGTTCATGAACAAACACGTGGTTGTCTGGGGGAGAAAATAAATCTTGCAGCGACTAGAGCCCTCCAGCGAAGACCCAAATCCATGGGCTGGGAAGGTCCTTCATGGACTTGGGGTGGCCAGGGATGGAGATGCCAGAGTCCGGGTCCCTTGATGCTGCACAAGGAGGGAGACCCCAAACACGTCTCTTTTTTGCAGGGAAAATTTGGAGTCAACATGACAGACCAACAAATAAACAAATAAATAAATGCAGGAAGAAAAATGAGGCAATATTAACGAGCTCCGCCACGAGGAGAGACAGATCTTCCTACCAGCTGCCGCACGGGTTTTATTGATTTTAGTTGTCCCAGCAGAGACAGATCCGAGTGCAATGCTCCGGTTTCTCCTGGTGAATCTCCACTTTGCAGCTGATTCTGCTTGTTATCTGCCTGCTCGCCTTCCTTGCATCTGATCTGTTGCCTTCTTGCACGAGAAGAAACGAATTTCTCCTCTTTCTGGCTCACTTTGCAGTTCTGCAAATGCTCCAGTTTTGGATCAACAGTCAGGACGTAGCAGGAAGCAAGAAGGGAGTTTTTTAAATGCAGGAGGCTGCTGGATTCATCCCCCAGGTCTGCTGAGCACGAAGGCACCTTGAGGTCCCCTCTGCCATGAATGTGCCTTGCGAGGCTTTGCACCTGCAAAACGACGCTTTTTCTCCCCAATATAACACTGATTATTAATTAATACATTGCTGAGCTGCCATGCACTTCCCGGAGCCTTCCCTTTGGGCAGTTCATCGTGCATCTCATTCCGCACTTTTTCTTGAGTATTTTTCTATGTTTTTGCTTATTTTTCTTGCTGCTGCTGCCTCCACGTGTGGGTTCCAGGATGTTTATCCCAATTTCTTCACACTAGGCAGTCCAACGGGGCAGTATTTTCAGTTTGTTGGCAAATACTCCCCCTTGTATCCAGGAGCCTGTGCTCAAGCTGGCTGCGTAGGAAGCAGCGGAGCTTCCTCTAAATACGTTGGAATACAATTCAAAATTTAGAAATGCTAAAATAAGCTTTTCCACTGCTGCCAGAGATACAGTCCAGGATCCTGCAGGAGGAATCTGTGCCCACAAGGCAAAGGAAAGGTTTCCAAATAGCCAAAATCACAAAATCCAGACAAAATCCAGACAAAATCCAGACAAAATCCTTATCTGCAAACCAATGTGAGAGCGTCTCTTTAGAGAGGCAAAGATGCAGAGTGAAAAACATCTGTTTAAAATCACCAGTTCACCTGGGTTTCTCATCTGGCTTTACAATGCAGAAGAGTCTGCTGAGATCAGAGCCAACTCACTCGGACAGAGCACCTAAAAGCCCCTGGGCTCTTCCCATTGGATTTGATGGATCAGGAGAGATCATTAAAGGGAACCAGGCTGGAAAGCCTCTATTTGATACAAAGAGAAAAACATGGAACTGACTGAAAAAAAAAATATATATATATATATATATATTTTAAGCATACAAGACAAAATATGGTCATTTGGTATCTTGAAATTACCCTGTGCCCATCCTGACAAGGGGGTTCCCTTCAGCACGGCAGGTTCTGCTGCACCAGGACATGAGCAGGGAATTCTTTGGCCCCGCAATGGGATCCTGTGCAAGTATTCCAGATTTCCCCAAATAAGCATAAAAATTTAAAAAATAAGCATTTTTTCCCCCTTCATATTCAGACTTGCAATCAGCTGCATTTTAGCGCTGCAAAGATTCACAGAGCAAGGCAATAATCAGGTTTAGGCATAAGGACATGCCCCAGTTTTGGGGCATTTTCAGCTGCTATCACAGTGCTGAATTTTTAAAATGAACTGTGGCTGGGAGGAGAGCCGTTTCGCAAATAAAACCTGCAAATAAACCTGGCTTTGGGGAAGCAGGCAGTGCAGAAGAACAGGCACAGAGACAAGCAATCCAACGTGTGTCTAAAACATCAATAAATCTAGAATTTTGCCCCTTCTTTTCCCCAATGGCGTCTCCCATGGAACCACAGAGAACTGCCTCACCAGCCCTAAACTCGTGCAAAAAAACCTTTAGAAACTGTTTAATAGCTGCATAAACACAAAAACCTTCAATTCTATGGTACATGTGTGTGTCTTTCCTAACCAACTTATGTATTATTCAAATAACAGTTACTGCCATAAAATAAATCAAGTTTTTAGCATCTAGCTTTCGAGCAAAAGCTATGTTAATCTGATTTTTATTGTTTTTTTATTAGAAAGATTTGAAAAATGCATGGTGCTGGGAAAGGCATATGGGAATCAAGATTCTGTGTCATGTCTAATGCGTTTTCATCACAGTAACCAGATAAATCGTCTTTTTTCCCCTTCTCCCTTCACCATTAATAATCTGCATGACTTTCCTAAACATTTGCTACTACTTTGTGTTTTAGAAGGTGCTCCGATGTTTGCAAAACTTCCCTCCTTCCAGAGGAAACAAGAGGAATTCAACGTGCTCCCAAAGAGGAAAATCCCCGTGTCCAGCCTAAAATCAGTCATAAGTAGGAAAAGTTGCATGTGAATTAAAGGGCAGCATAATTTAATTAAATGCTTTATAATAGGAAGATCTGATAGACTGCAGGAAGAGCTGAAGCCAGCAGAGAGAAGCTATAGAAAGTATTTATGCTACAAAATAGATTCCTAATAACCTAAAATCAACATTTTTTATTGTCCAGTGGAGCCACCAATAACCATGCACTATAATTTGGGTATTGACGGCAAAGGAAGATGCACTTGATCTGCTATGTCTATTTTTTTGTCCTCAAACTGTAATTACACCTAATCTTGGCAAAAAAATACTGCTTTGAGTAGTTGGAGGCAAAGGGTTTCTTCTCACTATCCACATTTAATTGGTCAAAAGAGAAATGTTTTCAAAAGAAGACCCTTCAAAATCTAGAGGTATTTTTAGTGTCAAAATAAAGCAGCTCTTATTAAAAAAAAAAAAAAGAAAAAACAAGAAAAATAAAGAAAAAAGCAACTTCCTAGCAAGCAGAGCCCAGTGGAAAGAGGCTGTTTAGGAGCGAAATTGAAAAGCAGGTAGAAACAGAGCAGCTCCCTGGGCCCCAAAGTGCTGTTTATTGACCAAACTAGGCTCAAATATTGCCTCAAATCCCTGGCATTAGGAAGGCCAAGATGTTCCTGGCCATAACTGAGCTCCAGCCCCAAAAACCTCCTCCTGCTTTGGCAGCTCTCTCCTGGAATCCCTCACCTGGAGGTCCCTTTCCAGGTCCACGGACTTTTAGGCTTCAGGAATTATCCCCGGTGGAAAATGCAGAGTGTTTTCCACCCAATTTCTCATTTCCCAATAAAAGTTGCACCAAGAGGGTTTCTGATGGGGGCCCGATTTTTCCCTGCACACTGAAAGCCCCGGGCAGAGACCTGGCCATTCCAGGAGCTTTTCCCCCTGGCAATTTGCTTTTTTTTTGAGGTTTCCTTGGAGCAAACCCAAGCTTTGGGGTTGGGAGCGGATGTTCAAAAGGAGAGAATTAGGTCTTGAGGAGACATTTCCTTCTCAGGAGGTTATTTCAGGCGCACACGCTGGACCCATCCCTGCGGCTTGCTCAGAGCCAAGTGTCCCCAGTGCATCCACGACCACAGGACATGCAAGAGCAGACGCCCAAATCTCACCCAGCCAAATCCTCAGCTTGCAGCAATCCTTCCCCTCTCCTTCCCACCCCGTATTTCACCCTACCAAAGTCCCCCCGGGTCATTGAGCAGCCGCTTGCTCCGTCACGGCAGCACTTGCGAGGAGAACCGCGCTCTTCAGACCGAGTTTGCATTAGCCGAGCCCCGGCCGCGTGAATTATGATGACCTATTTAAGCAGGTCGGGCAGGCGTGGATTGCAAGAGGGAGCTCTAATTAATGAGCGAGGCAGAAGCCGGGCAGTTGAGCTAGGCTGAGCTCAAATCCGGCCTCCTCTTTCCCCCTTTCCTTCCTTAGGATAATCAAGGCTAAGTAATCAAATCCTTGCAATCAGCTCTGCTGCTTGGTACGGAGAGCGCACGGAAAAAGGTGCCAGCTCCTCCTAATTGCCCTGGAAAACATCCTGCTGCAGGACACATTTCACGGGATTTTTTTTTTTAAAGCAATGAGCATTGCACAAAATATTAAAGCATTTCTCTAAAACATGGTGTTAAGGTGAAGATGAGTCATTTCGCTGTCATAACACAGCCAGGGTGAACGGGAGCGAGCAAAGCTGCAAATTCATGCAGAAATTGGCTCTCCCAGCCCTGCGCCGGGAGGCTTTCAGGGCAGACGAGGTGCCACGTTGGGCTCTTGCTCCGCGATGGGCACGGGTTGCACAGAGCCAGCCCCCTGGCAAGCCGCCCCCTGTTTTTCAGGGATACACGAGCTCTGCCCTGGTGCCGGCTGCAAAGCTGCACGGCAGAACTTTCAAAGTGAAACCAATGGTGACAGAAAGGACAACTTTTAGAGAAATGACATTAAAAAAATAAGAAAAAAAATCCTGAAAGATGACTCCTGTCATCCAAAAAAAAAAAAAAAATTTGGGTTATTATCAATTGAAAAGCAACCAGTTCAATAGCAACTAAATAACAGGGAGCTAGTGCATTAATCAGAGCAGCCAACCTCCTTTTTCTCTCCTTTACTCCTACCTGTTTTTATCTAGGATTGCTCCCTCCTATGTCCTGCTTGGTGCCTCTGCCATCAAACAGCTGCCCTGGAGAATCCCCTTGACCATGCCTACTGCAGGGGACCAGCAGGGAAATTGGAGCTTGTTAATATTTCAATGCTCCTTGATGGGGTGCTGTTAACCCCTTGAACCTAAGGCAGTCAGGAAAACCAAGCCACTAAAGGCAACTGCAGCTCTGTGGCACAGGCAGAACCAAGTAGAGTTGCCCATGGTGAGTTTTTGTGCATAGGCTACACAAAAGCCCTGACGGAAGAAACCTGAGCAAATCAAGGGCAATAGCTCAAATGCAGCAGGGAGGCTCCCTCCCAGCCCATTCCCTGCCCTAAAAGCCCTGAAGACAAAAAAACACAAGGAAAAAATAACGTATTTAAAGACTACGTGGATGCATCCCACCTGTGCTCTTTAAATCCTTGTGCATATTCTTGCATTGCAGCCAGGCTGGCCCGTGTCACTTCCACGAGGCTCCAGCTCCTTGCAGAGCTCCTGCTTGCCCCAAAGTGCAGAGAACAAGCTCAAACTCATGACAGCTGTTGCTGCCCCCACCCACCTGGCCTGCAGGGAGAAGCAGCAGCTCCAACCACCACCAAGTCCCCACGAGACCCTTCTTATCACCACAGGCCTCCTGCAGTACTTATCTACTCTGCTCCTCAGCGGAGGATGGAAGATATTGATATATTCCTTTCTTTGTATAAATGAGGCTGTTTCTAAGCAAACAAGGCTCATTATTCCAATTTTCTCCACAAAGCACCATCCTATCCAGCAAACAACAACCCCGCTCTGTCCTGATGACCAAGGCAAATCTTCCCGCTGTCAGTGCCCGCTGCTTGGCAGACGATGTGTGATAACAACTGCTCTTCTGCACTGGAAGCCTGGTCGGGAATACGGCCCTGGCTCCCTAGGAGCCAACGTGTCCCGAGTGCCGATATCATCAGCTGCAGCTATTAACCTGCAGGAGCTCTAACGCCTTTTGGAAAGCACTGATCACCTCACCCGCACAAATCACCCCCATGGCTCCCTGAAAGCCTCATTTGGATCCTGAAAGCAAAAGCAGCAGCATCAACAAGGGTCAACTTCTTCCTCCTGGCCACGCTTCTTCCCCACGGGGCTGAGACATTGCATGACGCTCACACTGCCTTCCCGACACCATTGCTATGGGAAGAGTAAATATACCAAAATCTACAGGAATTGCTGTGGATTCCTCCTCTCTAAACATCCCTTTGCTTTCTGTTTGCCTCGCTGACGTGCTCTGGAAAAGCAGGGGCACTGCTTATTGCTGGGAGGCTAAAGGAAACCAAAGCTCCTCTACCCACACGAGGCAGTAAGAGGAGATTTCCAGTCACCATCTCATTCCACCTCTGTCCTCACAGCTCTTTGTACCACCTTGGAACACAGTTTTGCACAAAAAAAATCCCCCAAGCCAGAGCTGCTCTTCCAGTGGGGGCCTCCAACCAAATTTGCCCCCCACGACTCTCCCCACAGCCCCACACTGTGGGTGCATTCAACCAAGTGGGTGGCACCAGGACAGTCCCACTCACCATGGGTCACATCTGCACCAACCTGCACACACCGAGTTACGACCAGGCAGATCCAAAACCCTCATATTTTTCTACATATTTTCCCCCAGAGAACCCTTCTGAGGACAGTAAACTTCACGTTGCATCCTCCTGAAATTTTCCATCTTCCATTATTTCTTTCTCTTTGCCCAAGGCAACACCTATTCCTAAAAATGTCCTCCCTCTAAGGGGTTTATCATCAAAACCCATTTTCCTGTACAACTGCTCACAAACAGTGCCAGCCTTCCCAGAACAGGAGGGAAGAGCACTCCGGGGGTCTTTCACCTGAAAACATTATCCAGTTCACTATCATTCCTAAGTATCTTCTTGGACTCCCTTCCAATTTCGGTTTAATTTTGCTGGGACCAAACGGCTGCTCGGTTTTCCCACTGAGATACAGGAATCACCTGCAAGGATTGCACGCAGCGTGCAGGAAATAAAAGGTATCCCTGTTTGCTGAAAAGACAGTTATATCCATGAAGGAATTACATCCCTGCGTGCAATGGAGTGCTCCCTTCCCTGCAGGAGAGCTCCAATCTTCCCAGAAAAGGGTGAGCATCCTCGGAGGAGCAGCAATCCAGCACAATCCATAGCTACGTGGCCGTAAGAACAGACCCCTGCACCTCCACAGACAACCTACCCCACTCCAGGGGGTATTTCACGTGGATTCTTGCATTTTTTTTCTCTCTAATATTAAAAGCAAGGTCAGGGAAGCTGTAGCTTCATGCTGCATTTAAGGGACTAAAAGGGAATCACGTTCCTTGCTCCGGTTTATTGTTCCCCCCTCTCTTTGCAGGCACGTGAAGGCAGAGTGCTTGCATCTCACTGCTACTTCTGCTTGCTCCGGCGGGTGTTTCTGGCAGCCTCTGCTCCCGAGATTCCAGCCGCATTTCCAAGCCCCGCTCAGAGACCCAGCTCGGGAAAAAGCCACTCCTGGAGCAGCACAGCCCTGGCACGGACCACATCTGGATCCGCAAAGCCTGGGAGCAGCACAGCCCTGGCACGGACCACATCTGGATCCGCAAAGCCTGCCCTGCTCTCCCTCCCTCCCTGCACATCCGTGCATCCTCGCCTGGTAAAACCAGCCCGTTTTTAACCCAGCAGCCCGCTGCAGAGCAAGGCGCCCTGATGGCCCCGATGCTCTGAGCGCACCCCGAGCCGCCACGATGCGACGGGGACCGGCCACGTCAGCGGCTCCGGAGCCTCCTCCGCCGGGAGCGGAGCCCCGGCACAGCTCGGCAGCCGCGGACGCAGCCGCGCCAGGTAAGAGCAGCTCCGGCCGCGGCTCCTCCGTCCATCCGTCCTCGCCGACAGATGGATGCACACGGGGACCCTTCTTCCAGCAGAGCCTGGGGCCGCTCTGCGACTGTGCTCCCCACGGGGGTTGCTCATTCCCTTAGGAATTCTTGCAAGCGGCGGGACGAGCAGCAGCACGTGCGGTTACAGCCGGAGGGCTGCAAAGGGACGGGGTGGCTCTCGCAGGGAGCCTCAAGGGGACCTGTCCTCGGGGCACTTCCTTTTTTCCCCTTTGCTGGGTAATCCCGGACTCCTGAAATCGCAGGTTTCTCCTATCAAGTTTTGTGGGATGGGGATAGTCTGCATATTGACTGAGGTCATAATCTAGCTCTGGTTTAAAACTTGTGTTGATCGTGGGTTAAGTTTCTTACATTTCTAGTTATAAACCTAAAATATTTAAATGCTCCTCGAAGTCTATTGCTTTTCCTCTCCTTTTTCTTTTTCCGCCTCTCCTTCTTTTGCCAGAGGGACCTGGGAGCCCCTGTGTCTCCCACTGCCTCGTCTGGGAAGTCTTGGTCGATGAAGTACCTGAAGTCCCTGATCCCAAGGAAAGCACTGATTAAACATTGTGTTGCTTCTGCTCCGGAATGGAAACTCGTGTGTTGTGTGAGTGCAATGGCCAGCTTCCCTAAAGGGCTCTGAGACAGTCTCCAGGTGCCGGGCAGGCTCCTCTTCCCTCCGCTCTGCTCCTGCAGCCCCAATGAGGATTCTCCTCGCAGCCCGTTGATCAGGAGCAGCCAGGGCTCGGGGGATGCTCCAAGCGAGAAGACCCCCTCTCCTCACCCTCTTCCTCGCTTTGCTCATGGAGCCTTGTGTTATCCTCCCTTTTTCTCTGCTTTTTCGAAAGTTTTCCCTTTGCAAAGGCTGGGGACAGGAGAGGTAAGCTAGGTGATCCATGCTGCTTTGGGACCTGCTCTCCGGAAACCACCCGTCTCTAAATGAGAGTGCAGCTCGGGGCACCAACAAGAGGCTCCATCCCGGCTGAGGAGGCTCTAGGGACACCTGAAAGCAGCCAGTGACCAGCAGGAGCCAGCATGGGAAACAGCTCAGGGTGGGATGAAGGCAACAGCAGCTGCAGCAGCGCAGGCAACAGCTGCTACCTGGACAGCAGCCTGAAGCTCAACTTCACCTTCCAGGAGCAGGCACCTGATTTCTATGTCGTCCTCCCCGTGATTTACTCCATGATCTGTGCCGTTGGGCTCACAGGCAACACTGCTGTCATCTACGTGATCCTCAAGGCCCCCAAGATGAAGACGGTGACAAACATGTTCATCCTGAACCTCGCTATAGCTGATGACTTGTTCACGCTTGTCCTGCCCATTAATATCGCAGAGCACCTCCTTCACTACTGGCCCTTTGGGGAAGTCCTCTGCAAGGTCATCCTGTCCATAGACCACTACAATATCTTCTCCAGCATTTATTTCCTAACAGTGATGAGCATAGACAGGTATCTGGTAGTACTGGCTACAGTCAGGTCCAAGAGGATGCCACATCGCACCTACCGAGCGGCCAAGATTGTCAGTTTGTGCATCTGGGTCCTGGTCACCATCATAGTTCTCCCTTTCATCATCTTTGCCAATGTCTACATAGATGACCTGCAGATCAAGAGTTGTGGCCTGAATTTCCCCAAGCCTGAAAGGTTTTGGTTCAAAGCCAGCAGGATCTATACCCTCATCCTTGGCTTTGCCATTCCGGTATCCACCATCTGCATTCTCTACACCATGATGCTCTACAAGCTGAGGAACATGCACTTGAACTCGAATGCTAAAGCCTTGGACAAAGCCAAGAAGAAAGTCACTGTCATGGTCTTCATTGTCCTGGCTGTCTGCCTCTTCTGCTGGACCCCCTTCCACTTGGCCACCATTGTGGCTTTGACCACGGATCTACCCCAGACCTCCATGGTCATCGGTATATCCTACTTCATCACAAGTCTAAGCTATGCCAATTCCTGCCTCAATCCTTTCTTGTATGCTTTCCTCGACGACAGCTTTCGAAAAAGTTTCCGGAAGATGCTGGAATGCAGAACTTCCTGAAAGAGTCATTCGGGGCTCCCAGATCCTTTCCCCCCACAGCTTTGCGGGGACAACTTTGCAAACCTTTGAAAGGATGGCTAAGAAATGCAGAAGTGCTCTCCTTTCTCTCTGATTGACACGTTGTACGTGTGTGTTTCGCTTGGCTTGTTATCATTCGCGTGCACTCTACCCCTTCCTTGTAAATCTGGTGCTTTCCTCCTCTGCATCTCCCAGGTTCTCCAAGCTGCATCTTCGTAATCTTGTTCTTGTCACACCTTGAAGCCCTAAAGGCAGAAAGCCACTCTCAGAACATGTATTTCTGCTCCATAACAGTCCTTTATTGCCATCTGCTGTACAATACAGATAAGCTGAGTTTCTTCCCATGTCTTACTATCGAAAGAGAGCAACCTTTGAGGATCGATGTAGGCTTCAGTTCTTAAGAGATTTATTTGGGAGATTGCTCCGTGAAGCAGAGTTAACTGCCATTCACCACAGTGTGTTCAGATATTTGACATAGAAAATGGAAAATAAATGAATATTTGAAAGAAATAAGCTAAGCATTTTCCTGTCTGTGTGTGTACACTTGTGTTTTGGGCGTATGTTTGATTCTGAGGGATGTCTAGCTCCTCTAAAACTCCTACTTTCTTGTTAACACAAATTCGAATATAAACCAAAAGCGAAATCTGTATCTCAAAAATGGTGTTGAGCAACAGATATTATGGCAACTGTGGGATTTCGTTTTGTATTTGTAAGTTTTTAACAACATTATTTCATTGAATGTTAAAAACATATTTATTTGGGAGTGTTTGATGAAATAAAGTTGGTGGAAAACAGTGTGTGTGCCTCCTTTCACTAATGCACACTGTTATATCAGTTATCCCATATCACTGCCTTCTATTTTGCCTGCTGCAAAACAGGATCTTGCCCATGCAGAGCAGGATTAGGGTGTTGTAAGCCTCAAGAAAAGCCCTAAAAAGCCTAGCAGATAAATTCCTCACTTAATAGCAAAGGCAAGGGACCTGAACGTAAGCAAGGCCTAAGGGAAAGAGAGTCTGGAGACTAGAAATAACATTAAAAACCACAGGGACCAACCAGCAAAGGTAGCTTTGGCTTACTAGGTAAATATCTATTAATACCCATGTCAGAGCTCTGCTCTTCTGGCTCAGTATTAGCCAGAATTAGCCTTATTAGATGAGAATGATGACTTATCTTTAACCGGGTGCAGGCAAGGCTGGAGCAGACCCGCCAGCCTGTGCTGGGCAGGGACACCACGAGTCCCAGCATCTTCGTCACGCTTGCCACCTGGTGGCAAAGAGCTCCAGAGCTCCCCAGTCCCAGCTGGAAAACAGTTCTCTGAGTGCAGAGTGGCTGCAAATGATGCCACCACGTACACAGACTGCTTAACAAGCTATAATACCATGTTCATTGGTGTTTTAGGTCTGTAGGAAAGCTAATATGTTATTAAGCTGAAAGCCAAAGCACTTTTTTGTTAGGTAGCCTCTTTCGGACCCGACAGTGCCATTGATGGGGTTTCTCCCTTTGCATCAGTTGTCCCAGTTGCTTCCAGTGCATTAATGTGCTGCATGTGGGTGCTGATGCACAGGACACTGCAGGGACCCATGGCCAGGGTCTCACACACTTCCAGAGTCACCAAGGCCGGATGATGACCCTGGGAACGATCCAGCCCAGGCCAGCCCTGCAGCAGGATCAGCTGCATGCCCAGAGCCAGCTCCTGTTAGGCTCCGATTATCTGCAGGAGTGCAGACTCCAGCACCCCTGGGCAACCTGCTCTGGGGTTCAATCCCCCTTAGAGTAAAAATAAAATAAAAATAAAAATAAAAATAAAAATAAAAATAAAAATAAAAATAAAAAAATAAAAAATAAAAAATAAAAATAAAAAATAAAAAAATAAAATAAAATAAAATAAAATAAAATAAAATAAAATAAAATAAAATAAAATAAAATANAATAAAATAAAATAAAATAAAATAAAATAAAATAAAATAAAATAAAATAAAATAAAATAAAATAAAATAAAATAAAATAAAATAAAACCATTTCAAGTGGAATTTAGTGCAGTCTGTGCCCATCAGCCATCACCCACCCCTGCACCCCATGCACGGATGAAGCCACACTGTCCCCGTGGTGGCTGTGCTTCGTTGCAGCTACACTAAGTGGCACTGTCACCTTGCCACTCGCTGGCAGCATCGCCAGCATCCCTGGCTAAGCCTTGCACAGGGAGGAGACGGCGTTTCCATGCTGGAGCCACAAGCTCCCCACAGCACGTCTGCATCAGGGTGACCTCCCATCAGACTACCCGGGCAAAATGGGCTCCAGGAGAGCAAACACAACCCCTGGGGAGATATCTGCCCATGCTTTGCACAGGTTCACTCCAAGGAGAACAGCTCTGCGTTCATTTGAATGTCACCAGCTCACAGCCAACCTCCTTAGCGCATCCTTAACAACTCCCCTAAATCCCTACTAATGCCCTTCCAAACCCACCTGCGGTCCAGGCTTTCCGGAGGCTGAACCCTCCGTGGCTGCTGTCCTAACACCCCTGCCAAGCTGGCCACGTGTTATCCTGGGAAGCCAGCTCAGCCCCGAGAACCACTGGATAAATTTCCCTGCCGGATAGCCCAGGGATGTGCAGAGGTGCTGGGTAACCTCAGCAGCTGAGGGCTGCAGGATCACATCCCGCCCATGGAAGGCAGCAGGTTTGGATCTACCCTTTCTCTCCAGGAGTATTTTTTTTCCCCTTTTCTTTATTCCTCCCTTTCTTGCTTTTCCTGGAACCACAAGGACAAACTATCCCCAAGGACGGCGCTTCGTCAGCCTTGGGGGAGATGGAAAAAAAAGCTGTTTTCTGCCTCAGGAACTTAAATTAGGGCTCATATAGGGCTTGTATTCCCAACGCCAGCTTTAAACGCAGGCCTCCAAGATAAGAAGTGGGAATTGGAAATTACTATTGCCTTTCAGGTCCTTATGCAGCAGCGAGGAATAATGACAGTATCCATCAATTGTCCTCGTCTGAGTTAGTCTCCGACTTGTTCCCACGCACAGTCGTAATCCCCTGGTACTTCCATTGTCTCAGGCTGCATCCTGCTGTCAATTGTGATTTGGGGTAAGAAAAGAAGTAATCGCCACCGAGGCACCACAGCCTTGTTTGCAGAAGTATCTTCAGGTGCAAAAAAGAATCTGAAAGTAGAGATTTAAAATGGATGAGTGAAAACCTGAAATACTGCAGATGTGAAGCAGAAAGGTCTCTAAAAGATAGTGTGTATATATATTAAAAAAAACCCTAAAATACATACTTTGCCCGTTCTTGTCCCCACCACATGCCTTGTTGTCCCTGGGATGCTGGAGCCTCTGGGTGCCATCTCTGCTGGGGAAAGATAGTGTTAACGTGCCACCAGCCCCAACCATCCCAACAAACCCACCTTGGTGATCTTCCTTCACCTCCGGTCAGTTCTGGGTGATGTGAGCTGGATTTGGTGCTTTCCACCAGCTTTTGAGAAGAAGGGGAATTGCCAACCTGGGGTCTCTTTCACCCAGTAAACCAGGAGGTCATTTCAAGACCCTCTTTGATCCATGTGGAGACATTGCTGGTGGCTCCGTGTCCCAGACCCTGGGCTTTGCCTGGAGCAGGGCAGGAGCTCATGGTAATAAACTCATGCAAATGAATCGGCTGGAAATGCTCCATGGGTGCCCTTACTACAGAGAGGATGACACAGAAACCCTTAAAAAAAACTTGGAAAACCAAATGCTATATTGCCCCATTTCATCTCCCCCAGCACTTCCTTTCTGGGTGGAAAAGAAGTTAGCTTAATGCCAAATGACAAGTCCAAGGATGGCAAATATTGCCCAGAATTTCTAACTGACATTTGTTTTTGGTAAATAAAGATGCGGAGGGAAAGATCAAAGCTGTCTGAATAGCTTTTAATTACCAGCCTCAATTGCTCTATTTTCTCCCAGAAAAGTATTACAATTATCTAACAGAGCTCTTCAAGTGGAATTAGGCACTAGCCTGAAGCTTCGAGAGCTGCTTAGTGGCTATCTTCCCCTTAAAAAATACATTTGTTGTCTAGATTAAAAAAAACAGGCACTCCCATTAGTGCCTAAAGCCAAATCCGGTACTTGCTACTTAAACAGAGGGAGGCTGCAGAGCTCGGTCCAGAAGGAGATGAGCAGCCTCCATCCACCCCACCTGCAGCTCATCCCAGCTCTGCTAGATTGTTCTGGCCATGGTCCTTCCTGGGGCCTTGTATCTCAGTGCCCGACCATCCAGGTGGGACATTTTGTCTTAGCCGAGAACGAACATCGCTCTGCTTTGACCTCTAATTGCTTCTTTTCTCACCACTAGCAGACACAGACAATGAGGATTCAAAGCCAAAGCTGGAACATCCCATCCAGGACCACAGCAGAAGAAGGAGCCACAGCTCTTGATGAGGACCAGAGGGGTTTTCAGGGCTCTCCTAATGTAGGGACATGCATCCTTTTCATTTATTGCCTTTTCAGGTGTGTCTGACCCTCATCAGGGCTGCTCCGTCCCAGATGGCATTTATTTCCCCTTCCCTAGGTGTAGGAGAAAGAAGATATCACCTTGGCTGAGGTTTTCTCCCCAGTCTTTGCTCCATGGGGGCAGACAGATTCTTTTTGCAAGCAACAGAGTGTAAAGGGAGCAGAAGGGAGGAAAATAAACTATTATTTGGGTGTAAGATATTTGACAACCAGGCCCTTCCTCTCTGGGTCTTCTGTGTGTCTCTGTCATCTCCATGTGCTCTGCCTCTCAATATCTGGAGACCAAGCCACATCAGAACTCAAAGCCCAAAACATCCACCAGAGATCACTCAATAAAGCAGGTGAACAAGGAAAGCGGAGAAATAAGGATTCGATTTCACAAGCTCAACCTTCCGATGAGATTAGTGGCTGATAATGAATAAAGAGGGATTTCAACGCAATGAAGTACATCTCGGGAGACTCAGCCCACTGCTGCTTTAAACGGATGCAAACGATATGGATGTAATTACATTTCTCCTCTTAGCAGCAGTGACAAGACAAGATCAGTAGCCACCGTCCTGCCGTGGAGGTGACAGGGACTGGTGGATCTATGGGCAGCATTCAAGGGGAGTCAAGACATGGTCTTCCAATTGGACGTGGTCTAGCTCTACTCTCATGTAGATGTCAAAGCAAAAGGTGGGGTCAATGCACATCAAGAAGATTTCCATACCATCCATACCCCAGGAATGCAGGGAGGAAGGACAAATAGCATCACCAGAGGTCGGGCTCATTTTCCGCTCTTTTAACACGTAATCCCCAGAGGCAAGTGATTTTCTCCAGGAATTTTCTCCATGGTTAAGCAAAGCAAAAACAGTGGAGCGCTGAGATTAGGGAAGGTCCAAAATGACCAGAGCACATGGAGACATTTCTCTTAACGCCTGGCATTGAACAAACATTAAATAGCCAAATCACAGCACAGCATTCATTTCACACTGAGGAAAGCTAGCTGAAAAGCCATTAATCTTGATTATGTATTGTCTCTGTAGCTCGTGTTTATGTTCCCCATCACTGAGTAAATCAGTGTGGTGTGGTCTTTGGACAGGGACAGCGCTTGCTGCCCAGACTAAAAGCACACAAAAACCAGCGCTTAGGAGGTGGTAGAGCCAGCTTGCCTGCTCCTTACCTAATAGAGCACAGGAGGGTGTTGAAGAACTACGGAGGGAAGAGGATATGAGAAAGCAGGAGCAAGAGGCAAGACCATGCATGACACCATGGTGCAAGGAGCCATGAATGATCCAACCTGCACATTCCTGGGAAGAACGGCATGTACCAAGGGGGAGGGATGGATTTTAGCCCCCAAGACCCTCAGAGGCACCTCCACAAGAAGCAGGACGCGAGAGTATCTCAGAGAGAAGGCAATCCCGGCTCATTTTGGACGTCATCCCACGCTTTCCATTGCAGGGAGCGTTTGGTGGTGCTGAAGCAGAACCCATCAGCGTTGCGCTGCGACGGGAAGGGCGCCCTGCCCACGTCCTCCCCGCTGCCGCCCAGACGGCTGCCGTTGCGGTGCACGAAGGCAGAGGGAGAGCAGAGTGGGTTTCTATGCTTGATTAACAGCGTCGTTGCCAAGAGACGTGACCACACTGCTCCGCGGATCGATTCCTCCTTGCTAGCCTGCAATTTATTCAGGCTGGAGGGCTGGGAGGAGGAGCAAAAGGAGCTGAGGAGCAGCAGGGCTCTTTGTCAGGCCCTTCACAGGTCTGCCCGTTGCTCTGCACATTCCAGAAATGGGGCAGCACCATCGCGGCCAAGCCAGAAACATGCTACCGATGCTAAGCCTGGCCTTATATCGTGTGTGATTTGTGCAAAAGTAGCACATTATCCCCACCCTGGTCACTGTAAAGGCTCCTGAAAAATCATCCTTCCCACCAAAAACAAGAAAAAAGCCACTGAGTGTGCACACCTAGCTCTGCTGTCTCATAGTCCATCTCTTTTCCTCACTTTGGACCACCGGCTCTTTGGGTTATTGGCCAATGTCAAGGTGTTTTTCCCCCGTGAACAGGAGCTTGCTCTGCTGCAAAACTCTTTTCCCCCAAAAATAGCTGGAAGAAAGTCAATGGAAAGGGGCTGGGAAGCAAATTCATTCTAGCAGAGCCTGCTTTGCAAATAAGTTTTTTTTGTGTTACGGCTTTGCCCTAAGAACTGAAAAGAAATAAATATCAGGGATTTTTTCTCACCCACTTCTTTTTTTCCTGTAAAAAAATTATCACCTCCAATAGAAAAAAAAACCCTCCTGGTATCACCTGCCACCTGCAAATACCCACCTTGGTGCAAACACTTTTCCATCACCTTCACCCCTCAGTTTCCAGGCTGCTGCCAGGGAAAGCCAACATAGAAGTTCCCACTAACCTCACTAAAAGGATGCTTCAATTTTGCCATGCGTGCTGGGCGATGGCTTCAGCTGGAAAAATAAGCCCGCATGCAGACATCTCGGCAGCATCGCTCCACACCATTAAATCCCTCCAATTCCACAGCATTCGGAACACAGGCAGTTTATTTTTCCTTTATTAAAGCACACAAGTAGCCACCTAGGAAAGTGCAGTAACTGTAAAATCATAGGAACACAACCATTTCAGAGGAGAACTAAAGAGCCCGCGTTTCAGCCAGCCGGCTGCTCCCGAGCCTTTAGCTCCAGAGGCACAGGACGATAAAGCTTCTGCTTTCAGGTTTCTTGCTCCGATAACAAATTCCACTGAGCATTGAACAGAATGTCGAAACACATTCACTGCGAGGGCCACAAAATTACCCAAAAGCTTCGTAAACGCACATTTATCGAGTACTTCATTAGGCAAGATCATCGCAGCATAGTCTTTATAACAAAATTAGAAAAATTGCCGAATACGGGTGTAATTTTTAGAGGACGGAAATCTCTTGAAAAACCCAACTGAGAACTAAAAAGGGAGGGCAGCTGCTCCTGAGCGAGCTGCTCCAGCTTGCAAGAGGTTGTTCACTGCCCAGTGCTGCTAATTTATCCATGGATACAGGAGCCACCAACCTGATTTTGCAGGGATGCGGCGGCAGCATCTTCGGATCTTGGGTGGTGCTTCTGGGCACACAAGGGGTTTTAGCCTGGGGGGCTGGACAAGATTTCCCAGGCAGTGCTTGGGGGTTAATGTCCATTAAAAAGTGCTCAAAGTGCCCAGATTTCCACCCTTCTCTCTTCATTTATTCGAGAGAGGTGCTATTTGTCGTGTTTTCTATTTGCCAGGTTTGATATCCCTCCAGATTCCCAATAAACCACCAATTAGCCAGAGCCGTTCTCCAGCTCATGCAGTTTACAAGGAATCTGGGCCCCACACGTGGGACACTGGAATTGCACCTATATTTTAAGCCCAACCATAAGGGAAACTCTCTACCTAGAAATATAACATTGGATTCTTTTATATAGCATATATAAAGAACATGACAGCATTAAAATATTGGCAAATCAATACATTAAAAATACGGAATCTCATAGACCAGAGCACAATATATTCACACACAAAGACTGTACAGTTCAGAGGCTGCTGCCATTTCTCACATTGGAATTGATCCTGCCTTTCCAAGTGGATGTCAGCACCTTATTCCTAATCAGCTCCACTCACTGCCATTCCCAAAACTTCCCAGGATAAGGGGGAATACAAGCCAGCCTGCACAGAGGGCAGTTGGAGCTTAAATTCTTCCAAAGTGCTTCTATTTTCAAATGAAATGACAGGGCATTTCATTCTAACACATTATCCTCTGTGCTATTGGGAAGGGAGAGGAAAGAATAATAAAATTAAACTAAAAATCAATCCACAGCTGGCAGGAGGGGTGGTTCCTCAGCAGCATCTCCCAAGCTCTCAAGGGGAAAGGGACCCTCTGTCCCCACTTCATGTCCACCACTTCACTAAAATAAATTCATAAATAAATAAATAGTTGCAAACTCCACCCTTTGGAGATGCTTTGTACACCGTTCCTCAGGTGGAGCGGGTGGCAATGTCCCAGGCTGCCCCTCCTAGCAGAAATGTCCATGTCTTTTGGAGGAGCCGCCAGCCCAGCTCTTTCCAAGCAGCTTTCCTCTACCCAGAAATATACACATATTTAGGCCACAGTTTCCTTCGTCTCTTACTGGGAAAGCTCTCCAAGGCATGCTTGGCAAGGTGAAATCCAGTGAGGTATAGGCACAGCTGTACCTATAGCAATGCAGAGATGTCCATGGGTCTATATAGATAGACACTGTCCACTATCACACTGAAAACACAGGGTTAAAATAAAACCAAACAGCAATAGCAGCATGTAAACACGCATCTGTGTTCGTTTCATCCATCTCTCCTCTCCTGAGATTCCTCAGTTCCAACAGTCTCGTCCCAGCCCTCGAGGCAGAGGGTTTATTGCAGACCTCCATCCGCAGGAGCTGCCCTTGTCCTTGTCCCCAGGCTTGGCGCCAAGGTTCCCAAGCCCGGCACTTCACCTGGCTCCGCACAGCTGGAATCTCTCTCTCCACCAGCCCATCCCCTGCTCCCTTCACTGCATGATGACTCATCCTGGAGATGATCTAGGGTTTTGTCTGGCGGCTGTTCCCCATGGTGGCTTCAAAGTCTAATTTCAGAGCAATGCCGCAGGAATAAAATCCACGCGCGAGCGCCCGGTGAGCCCTATGAGCCGATGGCATCTTAAACAGCTCAGGGAGGAAGAAGAAGAGTTTGCATTTTGTCCGTCTCCCAGCAGCAAGGATGTAAGACCCAGGAGCAAAGCCTGGCTTAAACCCCTTAATTCCCCAAGTCTCCATAGTGTTGCAAACCACAAGAGGTTCTCGGGAATCAAAGGGCTGCTTTCAAACGCATTCTGCAGTGCAGGGTGCACTGGAATTAAAAATGCATCAATTTGGCTCACCTTCTGCAGGCTCTTGCAGAATCCGGTTTTCCCGACCCCCAGAATTGCCTCTCAGTTTTGAGGTCCTGCTAAAGAGCCGTTATCTGAGTCAGCTCTGACGTGGGGGTGGTCGGACTCTGCTGGGCCACGGCCACCATGGGAATTTCCATGCCTAGTCAGGCCGGATTGTTAGTCCCCTCCGAGTTCTTGCAGGCGTAAGCCACGTCCTTGGCAATGCTGCACATCCTGTTGGACATCTGGAGCTCAGTCCTGAAGGCAGTGGGGAAGCAGAACTTCTTGAAGCACGCCTTGAAGTTCTCATCCAAGAAGGCGTAGAGCACCGGGTTCAGGCTGCTGTTGGCGTAGCCCAGCGCGGTGCAGAAGCAGGAGATGGCCAACTCGAGCTCGCTTTCTGCCTTGGCACCCAGGCACTGCACCAGCACGAAGATCTGGATGGGCGTCCAGCAGACGATGAAGACGGCCACCACCACCAGGACCATTCGGGTGATGCGCCGCAGGTTTCGGTCCTTCTCCTTGGAGCCTGAGAGGACACGGACGTTCTTGAGTCGCCTGATCATGAGGCTGTAGCAGATGGTTATGATCAACACGGGGATCATAAAGGAGAAGAGAAAGACGCAGATGCCAAACACGGGATCCCAGTAATCCACCGGTGATGGGAGCTTAATTAGACAATCAATTTCTGCTGGGGAAAAAAAAGGAAAGAGGAGGCAAGATCAGCAAACCTGCTTTGGGAGCAAAAGCACCTCTACGTTCAGCTTAATTTAGGTATGTTTAATACTGGAAAAGCAGTGGCAGGATTACAAGAGGCAAGGGCAGAGGGAAAGGAGTTAAGACAGTCTGAGAGCAATGAGTTTAGCCCTCTATGGGAACCGGTACCCAACAAACTGCACCCAAGGTTGCTCTGACCACCATCTCCCTCCCGCCAGGACACACATTCACTGACCGTTGTTTTCGTTCTCTGCAGATCCCATCACCATGGCTGGGATGCCAAAGACAGAAGCCAGCGCCCAGATGCACACATTGACCACCTTGGCCTTGTGGGGAGTGCGGATGTCCAGCGCTTTGATGGGGTGGCAGATGGCAATGTAGCGGTCCACGCTCATCATGGTCAGCGTGAAGGTGCTGGTGAACATGTTGTAGTAGTCGATGGAGATGGCAATTTTGCAGAGGACATTGCCAAAGGGCCAGAAGCCCAGGAACGTGTCTGTACCCTGGAAGGGTAAGGTCATCAGGCACAAGGTATCAGCCAGAGCAAGGTTAAAGATGTAAATGTTGGTCGCTGTCTTCATCTTGGTGAACCTAAAACATGTAGCAATGAACAACAATTGGAGCCTTTAGGTATAAATTACCATTTAGATAATTTAAGTATTTATTTTAGAATGACCCTGGTTCCAGTCTCCTGAAGCCCAGGAGGAAATGAAGTCTGGAAACTCTCACCGTGTTTCATGCAAATGGACACAACTCTGTCATATTTTTGTTCTCCCATCTAGAATCTCTCTGAAAATTCACTTGAAGATGAAACACTAGAGAAACGCATTCACCTAACAATCAAGAAAACACAAGGATGGTTTTCTTGCAAGGGAGAGCCCTGTTCTACTGTGACTTCTGTACAGGTCTCCCAAAAGTACAAGATTGATGAAAAGGTCTGAGAGCAGGCAGAGAGTGAAAACGCCATGAATACATGGAGACTTAAAAATTCTCTAGTTTTCACTATACTTCTGCAGTCAATTCCCCTTAACATCACATTTTTCCCCCCTTAATGTTACAAAAAGCAGACATCAGAAACTCTCTACACAAGTAGCTCCCTGCTTATCTTCTATGAGGAGAAAGATGGAGAGCAGGGAGGGGGACGGAGGGGAACCAGCCCTCTAAAAGCGATGGAATTGATTTCGAAGTGTAATCTGGAGTACACGTGTCTTGCAACCGCTCTGTAAAGGGCACAAAACATCTGCAAATGAGCAGTAACTGGAACCCTAAGACACCAAGACGATACTTGTGAACACTAATTGCATGCATAGCAGTAGCCAGCAGCAAAAACATTACTAAAAGGTAAAAAAAAATAATAAAAATAAAAAAATAAATAAAAAAAAAAAAAAAAAAAAAAAAAAAAAAAAAATAAATTAAAAAAAAAAAAAAAAAAAAAAACCTGCAGCACCTCCCTTTAACCAGAAGATGCTTTTCAAGTAATCCAGCAAAAAAACAAAGCGTCTGGAACTGTGAGCCAGAGAAAGCGATTACCCTCTCTTTTATCAAAGGGCACCTTTCTACCCAGAAAACATTTTAGGTAATCGCTTCAGGCAGTGCATAAAGCTGATAAAAAAAAAAAAAAAGAAAAAAGAAAAAAAGAAAAGCATCTTTACTGTATTTTTTCCCAAAAAAAAATGAAAGGGAAAGACTTACAGGTTCCACCCCATTTGGCATCTAGGGAAGGTGCTGGGTGAGGAGCTGATGTCTCTTGAAGAACTCATTTTGCCACTTTCGGAAGGAGATGCTCCGTTTTTCTCACATCACATCAGTTGAACACCACCCTTCTAGTCCTACCTCCCACATCCTACTGACAGAAGTTCAAA
Organism: Nothoprocta perdicaria; assembly: GCF_003342845.1. Taxonomy (NCBI): domain Eukaryota; kingdom Metazoa; phylum Chordata; class Aves; order Tinamiformes; family Tinamidae; genus Nothoprocta; species Nothoprocta perdicaria. The sequence goes on along the minus strand of NW_020455532.1, from coordinate 1,532,137 downwards.
CCAGCTCTTGGGATGAAAGAAACGGCACTTTCCCATCGGCTTCACAGGCAAGAAAAGCCCGAGGCTCTCAGCTCGGATTGTGCTTTCAGAAAAATGACTTCAAGTAAAGCTCATCAAGGATTTTATCACATATGGCTTCGTTATTATGAATACTGGTGAGAGCTTTACCCAGTAATCTGGTTTGAAGGGTCCAGAGGCGACGTGATTAGCTGTTGTGCAGGAGTGTATGGCCAAACACTATGGTTGATTGGGGCTGTCAAGCCAGAGCGGGCGAGACGGCCAGTGCTGGCCAATGCCTACAAACTGGGGAGAAACATTCACCCCGGGCAAAATATCACAATGAGTCTCCATGAAGAAATATCGCTTTGGAATAAAATTCTGAATCAGCCCAGTTCAAAAAGGGTTTTGTCCTTAGAGCACAGCTTTTACCGGGGGGAATGTTGAACCAGCTGCCCCAAGACAAGGCTCGCTGTGCTCTTAACGTTCATCATCTCCATTTCAAGAGGGGAATGAGTCAAGGAAATATGTGCTCGTCCACCCAAGGTGCACATCAAGCCCACAGAACCGGTAGCTCCGCTCCCAAGCCTCCCATCTCGGCTACAACAGGCTTCCCATGGACAGCATGAGCTCTAAAATGCAGAGATGATTCTAAACCTCCCAAACACCTTGCATTTGCAGGACTAATAACAGCCTTGGTGGAACGGTGCCAGACACAGGGCACATCATGCTGTGCTACCAAGCAAGGGTAAGTTCATTTCAGAGCGTCGCTGAAACCCATGAACTACCGCATAATCTCTGGTTTATAATATATTGGAGTATTACAGGGTTTGATTTCACCTATAATACCCTTCTTTTGCAGAAGGGCAAAGCAGGGAACTGCCTGCCCTGAGCACTGCATCCTTCCCAGACCATCCGAGCTTCACTCCTTGTAGATGACTCGAGGGAATATTGCATCCTCCCTGCCCTGAGGTACCACAGAGGAAATTAAATCACTATCCTGTATTCAAACATATTAAAAAATATATATATTTTTTCAACTCAGACTTCAGAAAATTATCCTATCATCCAAGACTGCCTTGGCAAAGGTGTTCTGGGAGCCATGGACTGCTCTTGCATTCCCTAGACCTGGCTGGCCTTGCCCAAGCTTGCCCAAAGATCGAGCTTCTTCCCATCTGGAGTTTCAATTCAGACCCTTCTTACAAAAAAAGCGGCACATTTATCAAATCTAGGTGGTAGAAAAGACTGTTCCAGCCAGCCTTGCCAAAAACACCTTTAGAAAGGGAAATGACAAAAGGGTGCTTGAACTTTGCCTTGGCATTTAGAAATGAAGAGATTCCAGGGAATGAGGCAATTTCTGCACTCAAATCACCCAAGCCAGATTGTTGGGAGTAACAGAAAACATTTCAAGACTGCTTCAGAAAGTCATTTTTCTTCTGTATGCTTGGCTAGAGCTTCAACCATTCCCATGATATTTCAGAGATCAAATGGCCTGTTCTGTCCCCCTTCCAAAAAAAAAAAAAAAAAAAAGTCCCACAGGAGAGTTTCTCTGCAAAAGAGGAGAAAATTGCATTTTAAAATAAAGAGTAACTTAGCCATCTCCAAAAATGCTAAACCTGGGATGTCTACATTGCAAACCCCGCCTTCAAGCTCTTCCCAGCTGCACCTTGCAGGGTGAGCAAGCGAGGGCAGCTGGTCCTCAGCCAGCTTCCCTCCTCCGAACCCCCTTCCAAGCCAGGCTTGGGCTCTTAGAAGGTGGGAAGATTCATTTGCACTGAATTGCTCCTTGCCCCGCTCCCCGTGCGCCCTGCGAGGCAGCCAGCACTGCTGCAGCCAGCCCCTGTTCCCAAACAGCTCCAGAATGTTCAGTACCGACAACCAGAAAAAGAAAAAAAAAGAAAAAAAAAGAAAAAAAAAGAAAGAAAAAAAAAAGAAGAAAAAAAGAAAAAAAAGAAAAAAGAAAAAAAAGAAGAAAAAAAAAAGAAGAAAAGGAAAAAAAAAGAAAAAAGAAGAAAAAAAAAAAGAAAAAAAAAAGAAAAAATATCAATTAATCGCTTCTCTGCGGACTCTTCTTTTTCCCCAGGCACCGGCAGCATTCTCTCCTAATCCCTCAAAAAGAGGGATTAAACCAGCACGCCGTGGGCGGCAGCGTCCCCCCTGCGCGGTGGTGACGCGGATGAGCCCACGGGGGACGTTTGCTCCCTGCAGAGCCGTTCCTTGCACCGGGTCGGGGGAAGTTTTCCAAGGGAGCATCTTCCCACGGGGCTGCCTGGCCAGGTCTCTGCTCCTGCCTTGCTCCTGCCTTCTCCCAGGACACCCAAACAGGAGATTTATCGATATTAACTCAGCATTCAGCTTCACCCTCCTTTTTACTATGGGGATCCCATCACAGCCAGCCCATTTTCACATCCCTATCCGCTCCAAGATGCCTTGATCTTAACTGTCGAGCCTACACGTGCATCCCCACGGGGGCAGCTGTGAGGAGCACTGCAAAACTCCAGAAATGGAGTTTTGCATCCATTTTGCACTAAAAAGCTTGCACGGCTGCAGAGGCAGCTGATCCCCTTCACCTCGCGGGTCCCCATGGGGCTCAGCCCTTTGGACACAGGTTAAGAGAGGGCACAGAAAGAGCAACGTGCCAAGGTCTGGTGGCCCCTCATTGGCACCCGTGGGGCTGGCGCTGTGTTAACCACCCACTCTATCCCCGTGCTGAGACGCACGGACGATCACGGCTCTTCCCTTAGAGACTCCTATTGAGGAGGCAACAGAGCTGCAACGTCCTAATTAACTGGTCACACTGCACGGCAGCTCATGCCCTCTCTCCAGGGATCAATACTGGTTTTGGAGGAGATGAAATCCGTCTTGGCCTCCCGCGGGCAGGAGATGCCTCTGGCCATGGGTGTCATGAGCTTGGCTGTGCTCTCGGGTGCACTTTGCAGGCAGGAGCATCCCTCATTGCCCAGGATGAGCAGCTCCAACACAGAGCTCATCCGAATCATCACAAACCAGAGCCTGGACACCCAGCAGGACGGATGGAGAAGATCCTGCCCCGTCACATCCTCACCTCGGTCAGATCAACTTCAGCAAGAGCCTTTTAATGTCAATTTTAAGCATGCAGGTGCCTAAAAGTGACAAAGCAACCAATAAAAACCCAGGGGCCCAACAGCTCTAATCTGCCTAGATGGCTGCTTAAACTGCTCGGAAACGGTGCAAATCAATACGGAGAATCAAAGCGAGCTCCGCGCTGCCTGCAGAGCCCCAGCTCGCAGCAAAAGCTGCTCCGTGCAGGAGGGAAAAGTGCTGCCGGAGCGGGGAGACCCCGGTAAGGGGCCGCATGGGGATCCACGGGCTGCCCCCGACTATAAATTAATCATTCCAACTGCTAAACCGCTCCAAATATAACAGGGATGGAGGCTGGGCTCTACAGCAGAGAAAACCCAGCAGAGGCTTCGATTCTTATTTATTTGCATCAGAAATACCAAGAGGCTTTGCAGCTTCTCCCCGAGCCCTGCAAGAAACTCGTTCAAGATGAACAAAAAAGTCTTCCCGAAGCCTCTGGTTTCCTCGAGTGCCAATATTAGTCCTTGCGTTTCCCAACCAGATCAAAAGCAGGGAACAGCTCCTGCGTGTGCGCACAGGCTGCTCGTGCGAGCGCCTTTTGCCCAGGGCAGCAGCGCCCATAGGGCTGCAATTACATTTTGCTCCTCTTCCACAAACGGGAGAGCCATGACATCAGCAAAAGTGCCCAAATCCTACCTCGAAATGCCAGCATCCTGATTGCAGCTCACTGAAAGATACAGTTTAAGATACAGAGCCCAGGAGCTCCAGTGCTGCAAGCTGGCGAGAGAAGCTTCCCAAGGCACCCTGCCCATCGGGCTGCCGTCCAGCCCCACTGCTCTGCACAGCCACATTTATAGGGCTTATGGCTTGATATCCAGCCTATTTTTTCTCCTTTATTTAAACCTGGGGCAGTCCCAGTCACTGGGCTTACCCCTGGCCACCAGTCACAGGCCATTGCCCCCCAGCATCAGCTGGGAGATGCCCATGGAGAGAAGCAATAGAAAAGAGCAGCCTCTTAAGCATGTGCTGCCAGGGTAGGATTTCCCTCCACACATCACACATATAGAGATTTGGTAGAAGAATGGCTAAATTTCCCCCCGAAAAGAGAAGCCAAATAGTAAAAATATCTGCAGAGCATTTTGTGTATATAGGGATCACTGAGAAGGAGGGGCAGAAAACAAAGGTTGAGGGGAGAGGAGGCCACTTGTTTTTGATTGTTTTAAAGCAGGAAAAAGAAAATGAGGACAGAGTTTCAGGAAAAATCCCAGGAAATCCTCACTTTCCTTTCTTGGAAAGCACCATGCACTCATCCTTCTCAACATGACTGGGATGCTGCTTTGGGATCGTTATGAACCCTGGGCAATAAAGTCGCAGCTGATGCAGTCAGTGGCCGATGGGGACCAGCAGGTTCGTGCTCCCGGTGCCACCCTGTGCACGAGGCTGCAGCCGGGACTGGTCCCAGTTCCACGGCCAGCAGCATCACACCCACAAAGAGGAACCTGACCCGCTGGGAGAAACACGGCAGCTCTTCAGACCCCACGAGACCCTTGCAGCCAGGGCTGAGATTCCTCCCAGGGCTTCTCCTTCCCAGAGGTGTCAGCATTTAGGCCAGGACTTTCCCCTCCACCCACCCCAGCTCCCAGGGAGCTGCAATCCTCTGGGATAGAAGTCCACGTGAAGAGATTCCCAGCGAGGGGGCCCCAGCACCACCATGCCCAGGGCACATGTTGCTCTTGGGGATGCTCCAGCTCTAGGACACAGCATGGGAGGACACGGGGTCTACAGCTGGTGCAAGAGGGTCCAAAGGCCTCATCTTACACAAACACTGAGCCAGACCAAATGCTACTACCCCAAGTGCCACCAAGGCAAGGACTACCCAAAGAGAGCACTGGGGCACCACAGTCCTCCTCCATCCCCATCCTCATACTCCGCCATGCTGTTGCAATCCCTTCTCCCATCCATAAAGTCCTCCACGGAGAGAGCTCCAACAGGCAGCCTGACAAAGCCCAGGGCTGCTTCACCCTTGCAGAGATGCAGCCTTGCACAGGCCTGCGATGCTGCAGAGCTCACCATGCAGCTGCTGTCCCAGCAGAGCCACGGGACACATGGGAAGGATGCTTCGGAACCAGCAGGATTCCCAACAAGAGCCAGACTTCATCTCAATGCCCAAACAGCTGCTGAGCATTTTCAGCCTTTCTGATGGAGCAGAATGCAGATGTACCTGGTCTCTTCTGGGCTGAGAGCACCTACCTGTGCCAGGAAGCTGCTCCAAATATGTGCGAAATGGAAGTTTGTGCTTAGCATGCAAGGTGCACAGACCAGGAAAGGGCTGGCTTCAGCTGGAGCACAGCCTTGATGCACACAAACTATTTAGCACTTAAAGGGAAGATAAATATTTCCCGTTTCAGAAATGAGGTGGTTCAAGCCCAGCAGAGCCAGACAGGGACCCGTGCAAAGCGCAGGGGGTGGCTGAGCGTGCGGGAGGCCGGCAGTGCTGGAGCACGCTCTGCGCTCTGTCCCTCTGCTCCGCCGGCCTCTGCAGCCAGACAAGCTGTCCTCACCCCTGCCCCATCCCGTCACGTCTTATTTATAGCCCTAACTGCAAACAAGTTCCTCTAGCCACCTGAACGACTTTCCCCTGCAGAAATAACCTGGAGCCTCACAGCGAGCCCGGTCCCTGGGATCTAGATCGTGCTTTGGAAAATGCCAGCTCCCCAGGGAGCAGCCCCTGCAGCTGGCCTGGGTGCAGACCCCGCGCCGAGGGAGACATCCCACTGCAGAGCAGGCACCCTGGCACCCCAGCACTCTGCCCCTCTGCAGGGACCCCTGCCCCAAGCCCCACAGTCTGCAGAGCCCCCCACTTTTTTTCTAGATGTGATTGCTCTCTTCCATTCTCTGGGTTAAACTTTAGGAGGCACCAGAGGGCAGCTGAAAGAGCTGGTGAGAGCCTTCATCATGCCTAGGAGGGGAGAAAAATACTGGCAAAGCAATAAGACGAATGCCACATCTTTACCTGCATAACACCTAGCAAATAGCAGCGAAGCACCTGAACGGGTGGGATTTTGAGGGGCAGGACCACTCCAATCCTCCCCAACCCAGGAACATGCCGGCTGCGTGTCCTACCTGACAATCACATACATGACGGAGCAGTTGCCCACCAGCCCCACGATGCACACGATGGAGTAGACCACCACGATGGTGATCTTGATGCCGAGCGGCAAGAAGCCGTCGCCGGTGCCGTTGTTGAACCAGTTGCTGGGCAGGAAGCTCAGGTTGAGCATGGAGGAGTCGTTGAGCAGCTTCCTCAGGTCGGGGTCCTCCAAAATGTGGGCAGGGAAGAGGGGGTCCATGGTGAACCGCTAGCCCGCGCCAAGGACCTGGGGCAAAGAGACGGTTCCAACATGCAAAATGAGGGGGCTGCAGCAAAGCGGGGGGCAAGCGGGGACAAGAGCAGCCCCTTCCCCAGCGCACGGCAATGCGGAGGGAGCAGCCGGGGGCTCGCGCCCACCCCGGCCCCGCCGCAACCCGCTCACCTGCGCGCAGGCTCCGCTCCGGCGACAACGCGGCGACAACGCGGCGACAGCGGCGGCCGCAGCCTCGCCCGGCCCGCGGCTCCGGCGCGGGATGCGGCCAGCGATGCTGCGCTCCGGAGCCCCCGGGTTTAACGGGAAAAGGGAGGGATTGCGGGGGGAAATAAAGAGGGAGGGAGGTAGGAGTGCGGCTGGGCTGGGCAGAGCCAGCGCCGGCTGCCTGGCTGCTCGCACTGCGTAAGGAAAAAAGGCAGGAGGAGAAAGGGAAGGAAAAGGAGGAAGGAGGAAAAAAAAGAAGAGCGGAACGCGAGCCCGCACCTGAGCCCCGCCCGCTCCCCCCGCGGCCTCCCCCTCCGCAGGCGCCGCGAGGAGGCCGAATTGCGGGAGGGTTTTGGGGAATTGCGGGAGGGTTTGGGGGAATTGCGGGGAGGGTTTTGGGGAATTGCGGGAGGGTTTTGGGGAATTGCGGGGAGGGTTTTGGAGAGACGCTGCTCCGGGCAGCCAAACCCCACCTGGCTCTGCAGCTGAGCGACCCGGCGGCTCTGCCAGCGCGGGAGCCACCACACGGGGTGACCTAGAAGCCGCGAGCAGGCAGAGGGCTGGCGTCGGGAGGACAAAGATTTTTATTTATTTATTTTTGCAGTTTTTAAGCAGAATTTGTTAAATTCTTGCAGCCTAAGCCCCCCCCACACTTAGGATCAGAGCTGCAGCAGCACGTTTTGAAATATGCAATGCTAAAATAATTGTATTAGGGTGGGCAATCCACGCAAACGTTTGCATGTCCCTGCCTTCCCAAACCTGGCACGGCTTCAGCACCACAGCACTGCGCAGAACCTCCAAGTTTGCTCTCAGATGCTTAGGACATTTCCAGCTCAAAACAGGATTTTGCTCACCCTAAAGGAGACTGAAAGATAAAGCAGAGAGGGTCTCTGGGCAGCAAGTTCCAGTTCTCCCCTAGATGCTGCTGACAGCCCAGTGCAGAACTGGTTGGGAATCCCATAGATATCCTCAGAGCTACCCCTATTTTAATTCCACCTTAATGCATTTGGGGGGATATTCACCACCTAGCATGTACAGTAGGTGCTGCTTAAGACAAGGTGATTTTCCCTCTCTCATGAGAAGAGCTCCTAGCTCTGACAAGGAGCAAGGGGAAAACATGACCCATAGATGAAGTCCTCACATAAAACACAGTTTTAATCCTTAAAGAAGGTTTTTGCTGCAGCACATTAACAAGAGTGTGAGATAAACACTGGACATTAATCATTGATGGATTGATTTTCAAAGGCTAGAGGAAGGACAGCAGTAAATCAGTGCAGGAGAGCACGTCTGGGCAGCCCAAGAGCCTGTGGGAAAAGCACTTGCAAATTCACCTCCACTCTCCTCTGCTGGCTCCCACCCCAATAAATGCACTTAGCCCTTCACATACTCACTTTATGCTAAGGCAGTGCAGCAAATACAGCATGTTCCTCTATTTGTCTTGTTGCAGTGGTTGTTTTGACTCGACAGAGCCTGGTGTTTGGAGACGAGGGACAGATGGGACCGAGTTTGCCACCTTCAGCTCCCAGGACAAAGACCTGGCTAGAGGACGAGTATTTCATCCACCCAACCTACCCTTAAAATCCTAGCAGCACCACTACACTCTACCCAGCTGTGGATAAACAAGCTTCATCTATTTCAAGATAACCTAGTTTATCTATTTCAAGATAACAGCTGCATCCATAGTCGTTGCAGCTAGGGTAACTTTCCAGATGCTGCCTCTAGGTGTGGAGGATTTTTTCCAGAAAACAGCCCACAGCCACCTGCATTTTGCAAGAGCAACAGACCACAATCCAGAATGTGTTTTTCTTTTCTTTCAGGAGGTGAAAACGTCTGTCAGAGCCGTGTTGCCACCTTCACAGGAGTTTCCTGATCTTTTCCAATCAAAGCCATCAGGAGCACAGAATTAATTTTTACAAGATGCAAAAACATCCTTCACCCAGGAAAGCAAGCGAGACAAAGAGGAGAGGGAGGAAGGCTCCCTTGCTGGGAGAGGAGAAGCAGGTCCGAGATGCTGGAGAATGGCTGAAAATTCAGCTGCTGCTCCTGCGATGGTGGGTGGCTGCCAAGCATCTGCCAGAGGTTTGTTAGCAACGTGTGCACCTCAACTGGAAAGCCATTCATGGGGAAATCTTTGGACAATCATTGCACCCAAGAACAACGTGCATCACAGCCTCGTTTCTCCCATTTCTGTCCACAGCGTAGCACCGAAGATGATCATTAACACGCTCTTCCCATCAAACCCAATGGTGTTTCAGTGCACAAGTCCCAGTGGGTAGGAGAGAGCAGCACCAGCCCTTGATGCAACTTTCAAGCCCCAAGGAAAGGGCCAGGCCAGGTATTGGGGTTAGTTAAAAAAAAGCTGCACTAAGAGAAGAGCAAGAGCTCTTTCAGAGCTGGAGAATCTCCCAGGGAGACAGAAAACAGTATTTAGGGCAGCCAAGCTATGAAAGAGCATGGGGAGCTGGGAGGACAGGGAAATTGCTGCTCACCCCTGCACTGACTTCAGAAGAAAGAACAAGAGGCATTTGATTCCGTATGCGGAAACTTTGGTGCATAGAAATCACCATCTATGGGGTACAGCTAGACCATCAGAGAAACCAGCAGGAAGAAAGGAGGACAGGTCAGAGCAGAATGGAAGAAGTTGTCCCTTGGGCTCAAAAAATACCTCCCCAGCATCTCTTCATGAGGCAATTCTGCAGTACAGTGCAGAAAGCACCGACAGACTCCTCTGTGCAATGCTGCAAGTCATGCAACAAGGTTCAGCACGAGGGATCCCAAAAGTGAATTATCCGCCTCCCATCCCCAAAGGACCAGTCTGAAGTAGCACCTTTTAAGAAGGGGCAGAGTCTCTTTGTCAATATTTGCAAATATATTCATTGTAGCATCTGCATTTGCTTCGTCAGCCTCCTCTTGGAGGGGCCAGCAATCTCCATAGACTCTCTTCAGCAATCTTAAGCGCCGGGATTGAGAAAAACAAAACCACTGTGTTCACAAGGCTTAAACCAGGACTCACCTGGGAAAAGAAAATCCCTTCCCTAGAGCCCCCCATCTTCCTCCTGCAAGAACTGCGCTCTTGGGAAGGGCACAGCCCAGACAAGGTTTTGGGAGAAGGCAAACCCATGCAGCAGGACAAGGGGCTCCTATAGGATCTATCTTCTCTCGTAAAAACAAGCCCAAGCACTTGCAGACAGCTTTTAACTTGACCCTGCCATCTAATTGCACACACCCCTCTCCTGAAAACTGGACGTTGCTGCATCCAAGCAAGGACGAGTCCTTAGGAACAGGGATATAATACAATAAAAACTCTCATACCAGAGACAGCAGCTCCCTGGGAACATCTAGGCAGCAGAGCTTAAGTCAGTTGATTCCTCTTCGCTAGAATAGCAGAACAGTGAGACAAGTATAATTTATGGCCATTCTAGGCATAAATACACCAAAAAGTCTTTGACTTCCCTTCTATCCCTCTTTGTCTTTGCATTTGCCTTCCAGCTCCCAAATCCAGGACTCCACAAAGTTACCAAGCCAAGCAATGCATCAGGTCCTGCTAGATACTCTGCCCACATGCAACGGGAGAAGAAACTCATCTGACTCCCACAGGCCAAGCACAACCCTGCAGGATGAAGTGGTTCTGCCCTCCTGCCATCTCTCCATGCTTCCAGCACATCCTGCTCACAGGCAGGTCAAGAGGGAGATGAGGGCATCCAAATCCCTTAGGTGATAATGAACAAGGAGAAGCTGAACTTGCCTCACGCTAGCAGCTGACTTCATCTTAGCTAATGCAATCTGCAGCCCTCGCTGCTTACAAGTAATTAGAATTTTTGGTAGGAGTGCAATCCACTCATTTAGAGTAAAATCCCTCAAGCTCTAACAGGAGAAGGAGAGCACACGATGCTCCTCACTTCACTGATATTTCATTGTTTGCCATCATTATTTGCAATTTTCCAGGGAGTGATCATTTCAGGTGATTGAGGATGAAGCTATTAAAAATCCTCTCTGCAGATTCATATATTTTTTTTTTTTTTACAGTCTCATTCCTCCTCGCCATTTCAAAACCACAGACCTTGAAGTGAGCAAATCCCTCCACTCTTCAGAGACAGAAAACCTCTTTACTTCTGCTATGGCTCCAGATATTCCTCACCATTCTAGGAAGAAACACCAGGCATCCAGGGCCCACTGTTCACAAGACTGAAGTCACCTTCAGGCCATAAAGGCAGAAACTTTCGCCCTGAAGATTTTAGTCCAGATGCTAGGAGAGGAAAGATGATTTAGGTAAAAAATAGCAGTGTCGACAGCCTGATTTACAGAGGTATTAGGTAAAACAGTGCGGAGAAGCAGGTAATTAATTCAGATCCTAAAAGCCCCATCCCAGCATCTGAATCTCTTGTCCCTTGAGGAGCAAAACATTTGTGCCCACACGGTCACCTCTGCAGAAGACCTTCAGAGCAAGGCTTTGCTCATCACCTCCTCACTGCCCCAATTGCACTTCGCAACCAGCTTGAAGGACAACAAATCCACCCAAAACACCAAGCCCCAGGACATGCAGGGTCCTCTTGCTGTCTACCTCCCGCTAACCGCGCTCGCTTCCCGCAAAGCGGCGCTGCTCAAGATCTTGCTGTTATTTGGATCGATAGCAACAGATGCCTGATAACCTGCTCGTGGGCATCTGCTTTCAGAGTGATGCCCCCCAAAGACAGTCTCAAAAAATATTCCTAAGTCCCCATTCTTTTATTATTTTTTTTTTACAAGAGGAAAATGCAGCTATTCTCCTAAAAATCCAAGTAGCTGCAGAGAGAAACATATTTCCTTTTTATTTATCTAGGATTTTTTGATACTTCTCTTGAAAAGGCTCAAGTCTATCAAACCCATAACTAGGAAAGGAGGGGAGGAGAAGTGAGGGAAGCAGGAAGGGAAGACAAATGTCTCTGGAACATCAGGTAGGCACAGAACATTATGTAAATAACATGCAGCAGGCAGCAGATATGCGCTGGGTTCTCACATATGCTATTGATGTTGCTGTCATGCTCACTCTGAAGATGTCGTGCAAAAAGCCATGACAAAAGTACTATGCATGCTCTCCAGGTCCCCATAATTTTATGCAGGATTGAGTGTCAGCAGCTCTGCAGGGAGAAACCGGTTTCAGTAAAGCTGTGCTCACTTGCAGGAGCCAAGAACTGGGGCTGGAAGATTTGACAAAGAAAATGATTCTGAATTTGATTCAGAGAGATGCCAGCGATGGTGCCCTGAGCCCTGCCCGCACACTGGTGTATCGGTGACATCCACAACACAAGGAAGCACCTGGTAGGACAACAGGAGACGAGCAGTGCCAGAAGCTTGGGAAGATCCTCAGGAGCTGGAAGAGAGTCTTGGTGCCACATAAGCCCAGCCCTGCAAAGCCTGGGCTATGCACAGCCAAAGCCTAGAGCATCTACTCTCAAATAACCATCAGCTCCTGTCCCAAGGGGGGCTTCTCCCTCACTCCACCCAACTGCCCCATGATACTGAGCTCCAAGTGCATATCCCCAGAGGGACAAATTTGAATCTCTACTAAATGCAGCAGCTGTAGACATGTCAAGTGGACAAGATGACTCCCCTCCTATCTGCAGGGAGCTCATGGCTCCCATGAAGGGGTTCTGCAAACCAAGGCACCAGGAATGCTCCAGGGCCAGGCAGGACCAGGAATGCTGCCCTCCTCCATGTCCTCCCTGTTCCAGCATTTATTCAACGGACACAGAAGTTTCCAAACAAAAGGGCAGCTACAGCTGAGGTTGCATCCATCCTTCCCTTACAAAAGCAATTCTTAACCCCAGCAAGAAGTTCTCTTGCCCTTTGCCATCCAAAGTCTTACCTGGAAAGGGCTCATCCCACCAAGTCATTAGAGATGATGTCCCCTCTCCAGTCCTTGTGTCCTTCCCTCTATCAAAGAGCCCACCCTGCCCTTGCACAGCCCTTTTATCCCACCCCAGCTCAATGGGAGGCACCTGTGCTCGTGCCCTGTGTCTGCTCACACCTCATCACCTAGGAGGCAGCAGCTGAGCAAGCTGCGTCCTGCCCCTCTCCAAGGACTCCTCCAGCTTCACTAGAGCCTGTGGCACAAACGGCGCAGTGACAACTTGGAAACACTGGGATGCTTCCAAACCTGCTTCAGCAAAGGCTCCAAAACTTGAATTGTGTGCAATTAAAATAAGCTTTTCAACAGAAAAACTTGTGCGAAAGGTTTCTGAGGAACAGCTGTTCTGCTGCAACTTCTACAACAGGGCTCTTAGATGCAAAAGAGGAATAAATACAGTGATGTTATTTAGGCGTTTTTCCACCTGGAACTTCCCTTGTGACAGCGCAGCTCTCAGCGCACCATTGCCCTGGGTCCAGTTAGTCTTGTGCTGGGCTTTAGGTATCAATGATGATGGCTGAGGTGTAGATCAGAGGCTGGGCAAAGTGGCAGGACTGGGAAATCAAGGGTAGCCTGGAACTCCCTCCAGTCCAGGACTAATGAGCAGCTTAGCTCAGTTCTTCATAGTCCTTCACCTGAATGCTGGGGCTCACAGGCGTCGTTACAAAGGGATAACTTTTCCCTGATTAGATCCGTGTAGGGACATGCCCTGCTACAGGTTGGCACCGGAGAAGCACTGCAGCTGGAAGAGGGACCACAATCAGGAGGAAGGGGGAGGATAAATCCCAGCATCGCAGTAACAGGGGACAGGAGAGATGAAGGGTCCAGCCTGGGCACCCACAAAGCCCAACCTCTCTCCCAGCACAGCTGGTGGAACAGCACCGAGCAGCTGGAAACACAGAAATAGGAAAAGAGACCCTGATCACCTACATCCCCTTCTCCCTCCCTTGACCAGAAGGGTGGAGAGCACCTGAGGAAGAGGATGATGATGTAAATATGCCCTTTTGGGGAAGCTGCAGAAAAGGATGCATGTGGGATGCTTGTCAGGTGCAAAGAGATTGAAATCTTCCCAAAAGGTGATCCACTGCAGAAACCACTGACCGGGACCCACGGGGCATTGCAGGATTTGATGACATGTTATAGAGGCCACCAGCACCACTTGTTCTGCCACACCATATACACTGACCTTATGTATTTTACTGGGTATATTTGCTATGTTCTTGCTACCCTCTACCCTCAGTGGCATCCAACCTCGTTGGAAAAACTGCCTCATTCTCCCTTCAATCCTTCATTAATGATTGCTTGTCTTCTAGGTCGACACTGGGGTACAGCAGCACCTTGGCAATTGTCCCCTCCCTCCAAGATCAGCGCCTCCAGCTCAGTGCCAGTTTCCAAACCTCTCATTACTTCTCCCAAACGTCCCACAAGATCATTTTGCTTCGTCTCTTCTGCTTTTTCCAGGCTTGTGCCATCCATCACCTCCGATGAAGCAGTGTCAGGTTGAGTCTGTCTCCCGGAATAGCAAGCGCTCGGTGCCGGAGGCAGAATCTGCCAGGGACACTTGTCACAGAAACAAGGACTGACTTTTTACACCGCGACTCTGCTGCTGAGACCCAGGCAGGGCTGCAAACTTGCTCACCAAGCAGATGGAGCAGGGGAGACGGTCTAGGATGCAGGAGGCAACCCCAAGGAGCAGCCACAGAGATCAAGGTGCCCTTGTCTTGCAAAACGCGGTGGGAGAAGAGCTGCAACCAGGACCTTCGTCCAGACTGAGGGCAGCCAGAGCACCATTATCAAAAAGCAGCACCCAAAAAGCAGCATCCCACCAAGTTGTCCAACATATGGACAACTTACCCACAACCTTCACCAAATGCCCCGATCTCTACCTGCAGCAGCTGCAGCTGCTCTCCCTACTGCCCTTCAGCAGCAGGATCCCCACTCCCATTCCTAGTTTTTGCATAAGCAAAGTTATTTTATTTGCTTGGTTTCAGACAGCCCAGCTCTATTCCAAACTGGGTCATATTTTCCCTGGAAACAGAGCCAGATTGGTTAAGAAATTCTGATAGCATCCTGAAGCACTGAAGCTTTATGAGTCCACGCACAGGTCCAGGTTGCTCAGCCTGCTCTAAACCTCTACTATGATCAAAGGGTGAAGTTGTCCATGTTGAGGGTTCAGACTCAAGAGCAACAAATTCTTCAGCTGTTCTTTCTCAGTTGTTCTTAAAATCATGTAAAAAAAGAAAGAATGTCCAAAATTAGAGCTTTCTTGACATGAGGTCCTGCTTGAAGATGGAGCATCAGCCCATGCTACCAACTGCTTTGGTGAAAATCAGAATGCAGAGTTGAGGAAAAGCAAAGGAGAAAAAAAAGAAATGGCATTTTTAATATCACTTCTAGAGCTTGGGGGCTCTAGAAGTTATATTTGGAAAAGTTTGGATTTACATCTTTCTGCTTTTCAGATGAGATTGTGCAAAGGTTGTCCAAGTCCAAGGCACAAGTTACGTAACAGAAATGGAATAATAAAAAAAGCTGTATTTTTTTTCTGCTTGCCAAGAGATCTTCCTCCTAACAATGCCCTGGCAATGTAATTTGTAAGCTAACAAACTCTCATTTATCTGCAGACATTGATTTTTTTTCAGACGAGACGGATTAGATTTTATGACAAACTTGGAGCTGTTTTTGCTGTCTTTAAAATAGATAATGCAGCAGTCGGTGCCACAGTCACGGAGGGCGGGGATTCAGATTTGCCCAGGGATGCCTTCAGTTGCCTCCTTGTTGTGATTCTTGGAGCATGGCAGTTGCATTTGAATTGTTAAACCAGTCCTATCCTCAGACTATGGGGTTTTTTGGGGTTTTATTATTTTTCCCCCTCTCTCTCTCCCCATTTAGCCCTTCAGATGGGGAGCCAATGCAGAATAGCACCTATGCTTCCCATTAAAAACCCTAAAACCCACAACATGGGCTGCTTTGCACCTCCTGTCCAACATCCCCTGAGCCCTTTCCTCATTTTGCAAGTCCCATGGATACCAGCAGGTGATGCTGAAGCAGAAAACATGGAGCTCATTCTGCCTCCTATTAGGCTTTTATTTTCCTTCCATAAAACTCACAAGTGAGAAAAACACTGCGATGTTCACGGAGGATTTAGAAAGTGTAGGATATAAATGATGACACGTAGCATATGGCTTTGTTCTTGCCGCCTAGTCAAGCCTGCAAGCCCAGCCTAACACACATGGGCTTTTTCATACCTAGAATACAATGAGGAGAGAAGAGAAAAGAAAAAAAAAAAAAAAAAAAAAAAAGGAATTTTTCTCTCCCGGAAGGTTAATGGGCTCTAGGTTTTCCTTGAACTGACCTTCTCATTGCACATGCAAAGCCTCAGAGCTGCGCTCTCCTCCACTTTGCCCTTCTCGGCGTGTGGCAGCATCACATTTCTCCTTGCAAGCATGCAGGTGTTTGCACGCAGCTGCTCTGCTCATGCCAAGAGCCCCGTGTTCAGCACCCTGCTGGCTCCTGGTGCCTCCTCTGCTGACCAAAGGAGCAGATGGTCCTGCCTGCAGGAAGACTAGGTGGCTTCTCCAAGGTGTGCTCCATCAGCAGTTTGGGGAAAGTCATCTTCATTTGCAAGGCTCAATGGCAAATCGTTTCGATGGCCTTCCCTGCAAGAAGCTTGAACGTTGCAGATGCATCTCTCGGGGATTTTTATATGTCTTTATCGCTTGATTTAATTCTGCACCTAAATGTTTCAGGGGAGGTCTCAGCCTATGACAGATATCTCACAAAGAAGCAGAAATCGATCGAAGCAGGGACAAATGCCCAAATAAAATCCTCTGCTGGCTTAACATTAAGCTTGCCCAAGTATAAATCCAATGAGAATCATCACTAAATACCAGCAAAAGCCCTTGCAATTGCCAGCATTCAGAGAGAGACATAAAATGCTCCAGCATCTTTCTCCAGCATCCCAGGGAACTCGGATACCTGCACGTGCTCCTCAGAACATCTCAGCCCAGCCAGCCAAGGTTGGGGAGCCCCACACACATCCAGATGTGCAGACTGTCTCATCCTACCCACTTGCATGGAACGCTCTAAGTCCTGCAGAATTCATCCTCCCCCTGCTCATCAGCCCTTCAAAAAGTGAGGAGAAAGCCCTAAATACCCAACTTGCCCTCGCTTTTTCTCCCTGCCTCCTCTTTAAAGTGCACAGAGGGATCACACGGTCTAAATGGCTTTTGGTTTATACAACCGGCCTCCTGATGTACCCCCAGGAGGGATTACTGGTTTTATTTCCTTGTCCATACCTTTTTTTTTGGTGTTTTTTTTTTCTTTTTTTCCCCCTCCTTTAATTGATTTTTGGCATGTGATACCTGCTAACTCTTTCCAGACAAAAAAAAAAAATCAAAAAATTGAATCAGTAGACTTACCAGAAACACTGGAGTGTAGGGAAGAGGCACTTGATAGGCAGCCTCCCTCCACTCCAGGGGATGCAGAAGATCTTCCTGACAGGCAGCGGCATTTGCAAATGTCGCCAAATTTCATTATCAGGAGGAGAAACACTTGTCTCATTCTTGATATTTCAAGGGAAGAGTTGGACAACCTCAGTCCTGATCCTCTCCCCATCAAGGCCTCGCCATCCAAGAGGGCAGAAAAGAGATGCCAACGAGCTGGCCAGCAGCATCAAAACACCCTGTTTTTATATATATATATATATATATATATATATATATATATATATATATATATATATATATATATATAATATATATAAACCTATAAAAAAACTATATATATCATATTTACAACCCTGTGCAAATGAGCTTGCTCACAGATTTTTGTTGGAAACCCTTCATGAGTGGACCCAGCTGCCTTCCACATAAAACTAATAGTAAACTCTGGTCATTTAGGGATACACAGAATTTTTCTATTCTATTTTTCCCTAGCATTGAAATGTACTTAGCTTAATGGTTTTGCTTCACGAATAATTTTTGTAAAGATTTTAGGTCTTTTTGATTTTCTTCCACGTGCACTGGCTTATTTGAACACATGCAACAGTCGTGCAAATCCAAATAGAACAAAGAATAAAGCTTAAAGCAAACTTTTGTATCCCCTTGTAATTTCTCAAGCAATTCTGGATGAATTTAGCCCAAGATTCCACTTAATTTTGCTCAACTTGACATGTTACTTTAGGGAAAAAAAAAAAAGAAAAGAGAAGAAACGATGCCAATAACATTTTTTTTTAAAGCTTCATTTAAAGAATGTTCCAATTCTGGTAAGGGGTAGAGTGACCTTGGTGGGAAGTAAACAAACCTGATGTGAAGCAGAAGCGTTTGGAGGCCACCGTGGCGTCCTCCCGTGACATTGGCTACCTCAGCTGCAGAAAATGTCACCTCTGGCAACCAGATGGCGCGAGGGAAAATTAATTTCTAGGAAAAAAAGGAAGAAACGAGGGGAAGAAAAGAAAAGAAAAACATTTTCTTTCATTCTAAGGACTACCAGCTGCAGTTGCTGTCCGGAAGGAGAGTGTTGAAAACCCATTTCCTAGCTCGCCGGAGGCTTGCTGGGGCTTTTGCTCATTAACAATGAGACGGACCCAGCCGAGGAGGGGCAGGGAGCAGAACCGGGCCGGCTCAGCCCTCCTAAGCCGGCGTGGAGAGCTCTGTGCTCCTCCGTGGAGCCCTGCAGAGGGGCAGGGGCAGCCGCGGGCTCCGGGCACTGCGCCAAGGGCTCCCGAGCCGGGAATTCGGGGCTGCTGAAACGCTGCTCTCGGCGGCAGCGGGAGCCGGCAGCGAGCAAGCGCTGCTGTAAAACCGAGCCCTGCAATAAACCCGAACTTCCAGCTCCCGTCCTGCGTCACGTCTCCCCCCACTCGCTCCTCCGGCGCCCATCAGGGTGGCAGCCCAGCCTTGGGCACGTGTTCCCTCCGTGTGAGCCCCCCAGCACCATCCTGGCTCTTTCCCACACCCCAAAATGACGCAAGGACCCTCCTCATCCTCAGCAATCTCCCCTTGCCCCCACGGAGCCTCCACCCGGGAAGTGCTCGCCAGAGCTCCGCTCCTTCCCAGCCCTCTGCAACTGGGTGCAGTTAAAAAGCACGGGAGGTCTTGGGGAAAGCGCTGAGAACATCATGTTTCAGCTGCCTTCCACAATTCCCAAACCACTTCGCAGGCTGCTGATGGATGCCAGGAGCACATTAGCCGCGCTCCACATGCCCTCTCCGGCTCGGAGCACACCAGTGATTTAGGAACGGCGCGGCGCTCTGCGGAAGCCAAATGAAAGGCTGTTCTCTGCTGTGGCCACGAACGACCTTCATCTCTGGGATAAAACGTGACCACCACATAACCATTTGGGTAGTCCTGAAGTCACAACAGCAGCCGCAGGGGCATTAGGGTCTAGATGAGCCCCTTCTTCATATCTGCATAAGCCAAGCCCTCTGACTGGGTCAGACTAACCCTTTCAGCACATCCCTAGCAGGCTGGTGTGGTCCAAGCCCTGGATGTCTCTGAAAACCTGCACAAGAGCAGAACACAAGTTCACCTAGTGCCTTTGCGTGGGCCCCAGGTGACATTCATGTGGCCTGGATGGATGTGGCAGTTTTAGGTATTTGGAAGGCCTGGGAGCACAGGGTTCTACTGGAACGAGGCTCTCGCTGGGTGTCCTTCCAGAGCAGACATCCCCATAACACGTGATGGCTCCCACCTCAGGCAGCTGAGCACGAGCTGCTTCCATCCAGCGTGGAGGAGCAGTGGTACATTGGGGCTACAACGTGCAAGTGGGCATCCTGCCCGAGGGGCTGGAACAAGCTGGGCTTTACCCACACCTGGCTCCACCATGAGCAGGCAACGACCCACTCCTCACACACATCCCCCTTGCCAGTTGGGAATCCAAGGGATGCAGGACCCACTGGTGGTCCTGACCTCATCCATCAGCCCAAGCTTGGAGCTTTTGGGGTTCACTAACCTTGAGAACAGCAGGCTCAGTGTACTGACCTACCTGGGACTCTCCTGATGGATTCAAACCGGAATGAAGATGCTGAAGACCTTCCCACCTGGCACCACACATTGCAGCTATTACTTCCAGCCATGCTGGGGTCCAGACAGAGACACTTCCACCCCACCTGGGAGCTTTTGCCCAATCCCACCAGACAACCACAGCCTTCACTCATTCCACTCCGCATCCCCACGAGGCATCAGGCACTTGAAAGGCACCATGTGTCTTTTCCTCTAACTCCTGGCTCAGTCTTTTATGTGTAAAGCGAATTTCATCCCGTTCTGAATCACAGATTCACGCTCTCTCCTCCAAACGTCTGTCCTTCAGTAAGAGCCATTCACATATGTCAAGGTTACCCTTTAGATCTGGTATCTATTTGGCTTTGGGCTGAGTATTTAGACGGGTTGGAATATTTCACTTCAACATGTTAGGAAGCAGTTGCATAAAGAGGGCCCTTAGCAGGGTTTTTCTGGTCTGTCTTCTTTTTCTTCCCTCTGCAATATATATCTCGCTATCTATATATTTCCTGAAAGAAAATAACCAACGAATTTCACTTCATTATGCTCAAAGGGCATTTTCTGAGATTCCTTATAAAATCTGCCGCATTGTTCCACCCTGTGCATCCGAAAGGTTGCAGGAACTTGAAGCATCATTAGATACTTGACAGGGCTTATTTTTGCCTACAATTTACCATTGCTGCTTGCAGAAAAAGCTCAAGTCAAAGACAGAGGAGCTGCCCTGGAGCTTGTTAACTTTGTGAGGCTCTGCCCTCGGCACAGCTCACATGAAGAGCTCAACAAACACTTCCAAAACCCACTGGTAGTTTGGGAAGTCTGCTCCCCTTGCAGCCCATGTTTCCCAACCCTTATGCAGTGACTTTTTTCAACTCCAAAGTCAGCATAGGAATACTTCATCTCCATAATACATATGTATTTCTCCATGTTGTACATGAAAGCTTCCCAAATCCAACCAGATAGGACCATGTTTGATATCACGGCTGAAAATAATTTTTCATCCAACCATTGATTCCTCATACTCCCAATCCTCTCTCCAACTTCAACAGTGAACTGAGGCATGGACCATGCCTGGACATGCCACAATACTATAAATGCCAGGAGTGGCATCCTCTCACTTTGGTTGCAACCAACCATCACTTCACCCTTCTGAAGCCTTAAATGAGGGGGAACAGCTTGAGAACATCACGGTTTCTTCATCTCACCCAGCAAATGTCACTGGAATAACACAATGTGTTCCCAAGAAAAGTTCCCTTTTCTTGATAATATCTTCTTAAGAGAAAGCACTTAGGCATTAAAATCATGGCTACCATGCACTAAAATATCTCCCTTTTGGCATATTTGAAGAAGCGACCTTAAAGGGAAGATAGATTCATCCCCTAATATTACTGGATCACTGCCAAAACAGCATTTATTCTGAAACACAACTTATATGTGGAACCAGAGAGAAGAAAAACCAAACAACATTAAATTATGCTCTAACTTGAGAAGACAAAAATCCTTGGAAGCCCAAAGGAACATCCGAGTGTTTGCTTGCATGCACACAGGGGTTAATGCTGACACCTGGACCCAGCTTGGCCTGGAACAGGTCACTTCACTTTCCCCCAGCCCTTGTAGTCCCACCTTTACAGAGACATGGAAAGGGCTTCTCTACGCGGTAGGAACAGATCAAAACTATCCGGACAAAGAGATTGACCCAGACTTCAGCCCAAGAGCACTAGCCAAGGAGATGTCTCTCTTTCTGTGCTCATGTGCCAAGTACAGCCCTTCAGTAGGGACAAATGAAGAAGATGCTCCTCCAGAACCAACCCCAACCCAGCAGCTAAGGCTCTTTGTTCTGGAGCAGGAGAGGTGGTGGAAACCTTTCTTGGCCATCTCCAGGAAAGCCACCCATGTAATC
The DNA here is from genome assembly GCF_003342845.1 of Nothoprocta perdicaria. Lineage (NCBI taxonomy): Eukaryota > Metazoa > Chordata > Aves > Tinamiformes > Tinamidae > Nothoprocta > Nothoprocta perdicaria. The sequence continues at coordinate 1,510,729 of NW_020455532.1, read as the reverse complement.
ATCCACTTCCAGCAGGAACACAACTGACTCAAGGAGCAACACCCGAGTGACAGCATCTTCATCCAACGGATGCAAACAAAACATCACTCATCCCCAGAGCAGTCGTTATTGGGTGAAGGTACCCGTTGATCAGACTGAAGGTCCCTAAAAACCCCAGATAGGCCCTGCTGGCTCAACCCCATCCTCCTGGCACAACTAGCACAGCACAAGGTTGTGTTAAGTGAAGAGCAGAAAAGTGGGGTGGCCACAAGACAGCAGCTTTGATCCTCTGCTGGACTGGGTTTATTTTGCTTGCCAAGTCTGATGACTTTCCTCAATATCACTAATATTGAGGGTGATGTTGAGAGGAAGAGTCAGGTACATGCAGCATCCATCCCTGCTCCACAGAGCCTGAAGGCAAAGTCCTTGGACCCAGCTGTCCATGAAGGCTTCTCCCACCACCTTTGCTCCCACAGCTTGCTTCATTGGATTGCTTAACCCAAACACCATGGGAAACTGTGTCAAACACTCCGCAAAACTTCTCTAAAAAATTAGAGCTACCTAATAGCCATGACTAAGCTAATGAATTCAGGCTTGTTGCAAAGACATATGTTTCATAAATTCATTACACTTATTCTTATCCTTTAATTCTTTTCCATTTTAATTCCCTTTCATCTATTCCATTATTTTGCCCAGGATTACTAGCTTGTGGCTTTCTGGGACATCATCCTGGCCTTGTATATATAATGTATATAAAACCTTTTTTCCTGCTAGTGATTAAAAATGAGCAGCTGCAGACCTCCACCACCCGAGTCAGCTTTTCCAAGACTCAGATCCAAGTTTTATAGCCTGGCTGACTTTAAGTGTGTCCTCCAACAGCACAGATACCATCTACTACTTTTCCTGATTACTGATGGGCTGACAAAGGTTTCCTCACCCTTCAGTGATACAAAGCACATCATCCTGCATCTTTCCAAATGCCACGAAGCAATCCCAACTGGATATTGCTGTGCTGATGGGACACTGCAGCACGCCACTAGTGACTGCACCATGTCATCCAGTAACGAGTCCACCTGCTCATGATTTCTCTCTTTAAATATGCTTGGAATATTTTGTCCTTGCTCTTGACAGCCAGATTTAATGCTCTTTTAATAATCCTTTCTTATCAGTTGGCTAGGCTTTGTAATTTCTAACATATACCATTTGCTACCCCCTCCCTTTTCTGTCTAGCGCCTTCTTTTCCTTCTAATATCTGCTCTGATTTGGCTCCTGAACGTGGGTGAACCTGAGACAAAGTCAGAGTTTCTTTACTCTGAATTCCAGGGGCTCAGTCCATGCCTGAGAATTCCCAGCTTCTCACTTTCCTGTCCATATTCCAGCTCCGAGGCAATTCCAATTGCCTTTTTTTTTTTTCTTTTCTCCATTTTCCCAGCTCTGAATTGCATTTTCCCAGCTCTGGAGCACAGTTCTTGGGAAGCAGCCACAGGACCAGAGCTGCAACAACCGTGATCCTGATATCCCGCTGCAAACGCTCATGCAGGTGCCCCTTTCAGCCCGTGCTGAATGCAATCAGGTGCCGAGCACCAGTTCCTAGGCAACCACCAAATTCCTGTCCAGCAACGAGGTCCAGAATAGATGTGGGGTTTGTTTTGGTCAAAATATCCTTTGTGTTAGGAACTTATTAGCTGCAATTACAAGGAACCCTTATGGGCTTTTAATTACTGGCTGCCCAGGACCTCAAGTAGAAGCCACCCTTGGTGACCCTGGCAAGTTCTCAAGCTGTGGGTCAGCAGCTGGCATGGCCAAGCTCACAGCTCAATGTCCATGCACAGATCTAGGGTGGCTTTTAACTCCTTGAACAAGGTGAGCAGAGCCCACAGAGCTGCAGCAACAAGGGGCCTCCCTTCCCAGGCAGGTGATTCCCAAATTTCCAGCTTCCCAACATCTTCTGTCACACTTCTGGACAGTGGCTTATAGGAACTGGATCTCTATTCTCTCCTGCACTTCTCTGCCTGTCTTGGGCTACTTTTTCCTCATGGAGAGAAATCAAAACCAAAGAGGGAAAAGTCTCAGCAGAAAATTTTCTTTCTCCCTTCAGTTTAAAAAAGAATTAAACTCATCCCTTTCTACACTTGCTTGGAGTCCTAAGCAGCCTGCAAGTGTCAGGCAGCTTAAAAAGCAGCAAAGAAAACTCAAAAGAGCATGAAAGAGCCCTCTGGAGTAAGAGATGAAAGAGTCAACGCAGCTGGGCAGCTCGAAGCACATTGGAGGACCAGGACAGGAGCGGAGCATGTGAGCCGGCCGGCACAGGGCACAGCTAAGCAGAGATCACCGGGAGAATTTGTCCTCCCAATCTGCCCTTATTTCCTCAGCATGGCCCCAGGAGAACAGTGTCCTCGGTTATAAATGGTCGGGACACACCAGTAAAGGGAGCCCTGCCAAGACCTTGGCTGCTGCTCAGCACCATTTCAAGCCCCCTTGGTAGCCTCCATGGAGGACACGTGGCCATCACGGTCAGCAACAGCCTGCAGCCACACGCACATCTTCTGCCTCCATCCTCAGCTTCCTCGAGGCTCGGCCAAGCTCCCTCCTAACCCCAGCACATCTCAGGCTCTCCCCAAATCTCCTGTCCTTCTTCCCATGTCTTGGAGGCTTCCCAAGCTTGCTGAACCACGAGCCTCAGTGCAAGAAAGCAATGAATTGGGAAGCAAGAGTGTCTCTGTTGGCCTCCTTTCAAGGACAGGACTGTCCTACAAGAGCATTTCATCCCACAGCACATTATATACCTGCTTTCAGAGCAGCAGAGGTTTAAAGAGCCCAAACTTTATGTTTTGGGACACGATACTGAGGGTTTCCCACATTGCTACTTAAAAACACAAAATAGAGCCCCAAAGGAGAGGACCCTCTGAGCAAGGGGGAACATTGCCAGGCTCGGCAGCCCATAGATAAAAAAAATGAAGCTCTCCAGCTGCTACACAAGAATTACAGCCCATGACACAGGATTCTCTGGTCAGAGAATCACTAGATGATGCCACATCCTCGGGTCCCAGGTATTGGTAGTAACTCAGTGGCTTTCAAAGCATGGCAAGCTGCCTAAAGCTCAACCACTCCTTGAGCTACGGGAAACCCAAAGTCCCTGCACACCCATGCCTCACTCTTGTCTTTGAACTGGAGATTCAATCAACATTTCCCTTAAAAAATAACTTTTTTAGCATAGCGTGCAAAGATCAAAATAAAGCATCTCTTCCATGGTCCCCACTGAGTCCAAATGCAGCCTCTGCCATGGGACCCAGGGAGGAGACGAGTCCTGACATCCTTTTCATCCCACGTGCCCCCGAACTTTGTTCACTTATCAAAGGATTTGGCTCCAAAGGTGGGGATTTAAAGGCGTTTCTGCAACACTTCAAAGCACTTCCCACCTATTAAAGCAGAACTTCCCCGGAGCGGTGCATTTGGAAGGCAACGGGCAGCACTCTGAATTCAGCACAGCGTTACTTATCTAAGCAGAGAGCAATAATAACACAGCAGAGATTTCATTTCCTTTCAGAATACAGAAGAACTCCACCAAATGAAGGTGAGATTAAATAATACAATAGACAGAGAACGAGGAATAGGAAGATTTTCAAGTTCTTTTCCTTTGCCGGGAGGTAAGCAAACATAACAAGAGCCTTCACATCTAAAGCTCCCGGGATATCTTCTCCTTATCAAAGAGGACCCCAGTGCTCCCCATACAAACCCGCCATGTGTCTTCACACATGGACCTCTAATGGAAATCAATACGAACTGCTGTAGGTCTTGCTATTCAAGCCTTTGACCCGGCTTCATCATCATGCTGCACAACTACTTCCTTGCTCCATACCCCAGGCAAGGCACAGCTTAATTTCAGAGGCCACCGAGCAGCACCCTGCACGTGCACTAGGAAGGGCTCTAATTCCTGGTGCTGTTCAGCATCTTCATGCTGTTCCCAGCAAATATAAAGTGGATATGCTGGCATTGACTCTGGGGACACAGCAACAAGCCCGTGGGCTCCAGGTCAATGAAGCACTTACATATGTGTTGAAGTCTGTATTTTTCCAGGAAAAAAAATAGGTGAGAGTGAAGCCCACATGGGACAAACTGCAAAGTATCTGATTGCTGCAGAAGTGCAAGGACACGCAAGTGGGAGGCAATGCAAGAGGGGCCATTCGGCCACTTTATTGAAGCCCAGTTGCTGGGGTCTGCCCCTGCCTCATGGCTTCGCTTTCAATGAACACAACCAAAAACACCGGCTCTCCCAAATGCAAGGACCAGGCTCAACTGAAGCCAAAATACTCCTGGCCTTATCGCCAAAGACTTCTTGAGATCTGAACACGAGCCAACAGCTGCAATGAAATGTAGGGCGAAATTACATCTGACAAAAGCAAATCAATTAAAGGCTGTTTCACGTCTGTGGCACTTGATAGGGGCTCCTCCTTTATCATTTCTTCCCTGCTTCCTTGCAAAAAATCTGAATATTTATGGCCAAGAATTAGGTCAGAGCCCAGGAATGAATAAATGTTTGCTGCGCTGTGCAGAAGATAAGGAGGATTTCAGACTGCTAAACACACAGCTCAAACCACAACAGCTTCCAGAGCCATCAGATAGAGCCAAGAGAGGCTGATGACTTTGCACGGAGCGGGATGCACACTGCTATCAGCGTCACACCAGCTGCATGTGCAAGAGAAGACCTCTTTTCACTTGCTAATGTTTCCCCCGTGGTCTCGAGAAGGTGCCTGTAACGTGTTTGGATCGGGAAAACCAAGAATTGCCCAAAATACGGTCGCTGGGTTGCAGCTGCACTGTCCTGAGAGCATCCCTGCACCCTTAAACTCCCTTTGCCGTCAAAATTCCCAACATACTTTTAACAAGTGGAACCACAGTTTTGTTTTTGATGACTTATAGCAAACCTTTCCTTCTATACCTAATGGTAAGGTCTGCATCAAACTCGGTAGAACCCTTTTAAATGGATTTATTTCGAAACGCAATATATATTACAAAGGCAGCATCCTGGGATTCTCTCTCATTTTCTCTCAACTCTTAAACATCTATATCTGTATTAAGCTGTTTACACTTGTTTTTATGCCATCTCCTGCCATTGTTCAATCTTTAATAACTCTCCTGCAACAAAACAGCATGCAGTGTGCGCTTTAATCCTGCAAGAACTCAAGCACAGGATATGTAAAGCTGATGGTGATGATTTAAGGTTTATACCCCCAAATTCAGAACTGGCAAATTCCAAAGCAATTTTAAAATAAAGGAGAAAAAAAGGAAAATAAATCTAGGTCAGGTAAGCGGGTAAAGCAATGGACACATCGGCATATTCTCCATTGCCAGAGGCATTTTGAAGCCATCTCATGGCCAAGGTTTCTCTTTCCTATTGAGAAAGGGAAAAACAACCCAATTTAAAGGAGGTGAACCCTCAATGAAAATCATCATTCCAAACAAGTACCGCTTTTTTCCCCAGGAATGCAAGAGCTCACTATTAGGAGGAAATGTCCCTCTGGAAGAGGCACCGCTCCATAGGGGAATGCTGCTCATCCAGACCCCATCCACCTGCATTGCTCCATCCAACACCAGCAGTACTGCATGCTAATTAATCCCCTCCACAATCTGCATTAGCATGCCCTAGTAATCATAAATCACTCCCAATTCCTGATTGCTCATAAATAACCCACCAGCGACCTTGGCAGCTCCAAGGAGGGCTCAGCACAATGAGCTGCTGCTTCCCCCAGGTACCTCCAGATCCCACCACAACCCTTGGACCACAACCCTTGGACCACAGCACCCTGTCTCTTTGGCAGATGTGACAAAGGACAATATTGACAGGACTGCCCCATAATTATGTCCCTACAATTAGTACCACACCAGCGCTGTGCAGTTTGGTATAGGATTTCCTATAGCAGCTCATTCTTTCATTTCAGTCCAAGCTTTTTCTTCCCCTTGGGAAGCAGCAAAGGGCTGGATCTCCCCAGGAGCCTCTATCCTCCCACGTATCCATGGGTTTTTGAGTACATCTGCCTGCAACTGGATTTCTTCCTTTAAAAAAAAAACAAAGTAATAAAGAGCACCACAAAAATCTAGCTCTGTAATTAGGGAAACACTTGACTGCTAATCACAGCTTAATTGTTTGCTACCTTTTTTAAGGACTGAACTACTCAGGCAGTGATAACACTTGTCATTAGTGTACCAACCTTGGGGCAATATTATTCTACCGTCTTCACATTTGCACTCCCTCGTTAGAGCGCAGCATCAAATATGCAGCCAAGAAATCAGAGCAGAAGCCAAGGACCTCATTGGAATACCAAATGTCCTAATCAGAGTTAATGATCTCCCTTCCATCCCGGGGAGAGGCAAGGGGAAAAAACAACAGCAGAGCTGAGACTGCCACCAGGCTTCTCACGGGTGCATATTCTGAGCGAAACCCATGCATTTCCTCCCCAAAAGTTATTTGGGATGCTCCAGTGCTGGCTGCTCCAGGAAAAGAGGAGATGCATCAAGGGAATGTCACCGTGGCACATTTGCACTGAAAATACCAGCCTTTAGTCACACTGGTGCCCCTACAAATCTCTGGCAATCAAACTGGAGATGGAGGATGCAGCTGATGGACCCAAGGTCTTTTCCTTAGCAACTCCACCTGCTTTTACCAGGCATATGTTTTCCATTGGCCTTGTATTTACTCTTCCTCTCTCCAAAGCAATAGGCAGGGGCTATTATCAGGAAAATCTGCAGGGCACTTGTGGTCAATAGCTTCATAACAACGTTTTTAGCATTATGTTCCCAAAGGCTCATGTAGAAAGCAAAATATTCATAATAGTAACAAAAAAAAAAAAAAGAGAGAAATAGAGCTAAACTCACAGTTCATGCACAGTCTCCTTGGATGGTTTAATAATCTACCAAGCAAAAGAAACCACAGGGGAGAGGAAGGAGCAGCCCTCCCAACTATCTGGGTTTCTAAATACATCAGAAAATTGAGGTTATTGATGGTAGCCCCCATAACCTAATGTTGCCCAACTGCCTGGGTTTACTCTATTTTGCTATTACTGCAATTTGAGACAAGTCCCTGTCTCTTGAAGGCATATGGGGGACGAGCATCTCCCACAAGCAGCCTCGTCACTAAATTCTCACTAATTCTCACTAAAATCGAAGGCTCAGCTCAAGCACTTGGGGTTTTGCCAAGGGAAATGCCGAATCCGTCGCATATTGGCAGAATTCACAGCTTGCTGGTCCATTCGCCAACACGTCGGATCCGGAAGGCTCGAGTGCTTCCAGCAACCCCCCAAGAGCACAATTGCTCCAGAGCAGAGGAGGAGGAAGCTCCACTGTATAATTGTCATCATAAAGCCCCAGGCTCCATCCAAAAATCACCACAACTTTGTCACGGTCATTACATCTCGGAGCAAAGGGAAAGCAGGGAAGGTCTCACAGAGCTCCCAGGGATTCCTTATTGCTGCACCTGCTTCCAGGGTATCCAAGCAGGGAGCAAACCGTGCCAGATGATGGCCAGGACATCTCCATAAGGGTCAAAGGCCTGTACCAAGCACGGGCATATCCCAGACTCCAGGAGCTACGGTGACACCTCCTTTTTGGTGAAAAAAAGTGCCAGAATGGAATATTTGCAAAAAGCTAAAAGCCAAGGCAGCTTTTTGTTGGCACAGCAGCAGTCGGGGATACGAAGAGCCACCAAACTTGCTGCTACTTTACAGGGCTATTGAGGTTTTCACTGCTCCTTTGATTCCTAGCACAGTTCCCTTGGGATGGGCACACAGTGATGCACAAATCAGGTTTAACTGCAGCTGCTTTGCCTCCCGATTTCCATAAAAATCCTGCAGACAACACGACACACGGCACGTCCCACCACGGGGCCGCTGCTGGCAACTTCTAACGCCTTCAATTTTTCAAGTGTAGCATCCGCTAGCCTGGAATCGGAGATATGAACATGAGGGATAATGATGGAAAAGAGCCCATCCCAGGGGAAAATAACTTTTTAAGCCTTCCTGGGTAAAGACTTGTCTCATTTGCACAGCACTAAGCAAGCAAGGCGTTGTGTTGCACGGATGTTTTAGGAGAATTAAAAGGCTGCTGCTTCTCCGCGGCACTGAAAGCCAACCCTGGTACTCACTAATAAGCTTAAAGGATTTCACAATTTCATTACAAGCCTCTCGCTATCCGGGTGTCACCCCCATCTCAGGCACCAGAGTCACACCGGGCAATCGGGAAGGGGAAAATTAATTTGTGAATTGAATGAGAGCCCAGAAACGTGTCACGAATCACTCCGCCGAGCCCAGCGGAGCAGGGGCCGAGCAGGCGGCTTTGCCACGGCCCTTTGGCTCTGTCCTGGCTGCTGTCTTGCACGTGCACACAGAGGGACACGCTGCAAACACGTTCAGTTGTTGCACGGTGCACGGGTTGTGCACCGTTCTGGTGCATCCACCCAGGAGAGCTGCTCTCCACCCATCTCTTGCTTATGCCAAGGAGACAGATCTCCTTCACAAGGAGTTTCGCCACTTGCTCTTCAAGTGTTGAGATTCTCCAGGAAAAGAAAAATAAATAAAACTCACAGAGCAATCAATGCTCTAAGAGGAGATGAGATCCGAAAACCAGAGATGCTCCATAGAGCAAGGAAGGGGCAGCCAGGCCCATGCACTGGGTGTCCCCAGCCCTGCAAGCTGCAGGGCCCCAACGTGGCATTGCAGAGCAGCAGGAGCAGCACAGGGCTCCCACCACCACTCTTTGCACAGGGACTTCATGCACCAGCATTGCAATTTTTCCCCTAGGTCTGGCAATGCGCCTGCAAGGTGCAGGATGAGTTATCAGCACTCGCAGACAACCAGGCAGTTTGCAATTACTGCAGTAATTTCATAGATTCGAACCTTAATTGAATAGCTGCTTTTCTAAATGCAGCTGCATGCCATGTTTGCTTTTGTTTGTTTGTTTTTTTTTTTTTTTTTTTTTTTTTTTTTTTTTTTTTTTTTTTTTTTTTTTTTTTTTTTTTTTTTTTTTTTTTTTTTTTTTTTTTTTTTTTTGAATAAGGACTCTTCGTGCCCCTACACAGCCATTAGCATCCGCTGGAGTCTCTCATTTTCCTATTGGAAGCTCCTCAGGATGAGGAGCAGGATGCATCCCACAGGGTGCTCCCACCCACCCACATCTGACCCTGGTAATTGCAGGACAGAGCAGCGTTTGCCCAATTAGCTAATTCTGTTAATTCACAACATCCCAGCAAGGCACACAAGATATAATTTGGCCCCCCCCTCGCTTACCCTGGTGACTCACATTCTGCAATTGTCGTCTTCTTTTCTAGGGCACTACGGAATAAGGAGCCCTTGGGGGGAAAACTGCAGGTTCATTCCCTTGCAGGGAAGCAGGGATCAGGGAGAGGAGCTGGTTATCCCAGCGTGCAACCTCTGCTGCTCGGAGCCCTAGTGATACCTCTTACATCTGTATTCTCCAGAGCTGTGCCCGTGTGCCCTCCTTAGGGATTTAGCAATGGGTGAACATGCCATGGCAAGATGGGATAGCAAAGGCTTCCCAAAGCACAGCCGGATCCAAACAAGCAGCCAACCATGGAGAGAGCGGCCCACCAATGCACACCACACAGGGACACTTGCCCAAAAGCCAAAGGGCACCCACTTCACCAGCCCAGATACCCACCCTAGCACCGAGAGGCTGTTTGGTCATTGCAATTGCAGCCAAGTAGCAGAAAGACTAAGGGAAAAAAAAAATACAGGGCAGCCTTAAGCTGGGAACGTGGCAATATCCCCAAGCCAAGGAGCAAATCTGAGGTCCTGCACTGAGAGCAGAGACAAAGCTCTGGAGCAGCAGCTTTCCAAGCACCTGCCTTCATCTGCCTCACGAGAGGCTCAGAACTTCAACCAGGTTTTCCAACCCGTGCCTGCTCCATAGCTGTAATTGCATCCAAGGGCACCTCACGCCTGCTGCATCAAGCACCAAGAACTGCTAAAGGAAAATTAAGGTAGAATTAGAGCCAGAAGCCAAGACACATGAAAATAGCTCAGGCAAGGGGAGCCTTCCCATCCTCACACCATGGCCATGCTGTTCCTAAGCAGTAACCATAGACTTCCCAAGGAGGAAGACCTCATCAGGCCACCTGAGCAACCTCCTTCCTCCCACCATCTCCTTTATAAGATCCTCTCCAGGTTCAACAAATGAGGAGAATTAGGGGTATGTGTGAGTAACTGGTGCCTTCACCTTGCTAACTAACCAGCTGCTTCCCCAAACCAGCCCTTTTTTCCTTGGGGGCCACAATGGCTCTTTGGAAAACACCCAGCAACTAGTGGGGGAAAGGGCTGCACCGTTTTCCCTGACTCTCATTGCTGGAATATGGTTTTTCTCAATGGGAATTCCCTTCTGGGACAGGCCACTACACTGGCACACTGGGAGCATCCTCGGCTGTTAGCAGTATTTAGCCAAGGCAATAATGGAGGAGGTAAAACGTTAATGCCAGTCAAAAAAATCCATCATTTTTTCAGTGCTTTCCCTTCCGATGGCTGCTGCTGGCAGAGGGGAGCACTTGGGGATGTTCCCAGCTTGCTCGTAGTAAATAAACCCCGTGTGTTTCCATCTGCTGCACTGAGCATCCTCCTCGGCAGGAGCAGGGAACCCGCCGTGGTCCAACCTGCAGGACGGGAACATTCCCACCAAGTGGCCTGCTGGATTTTGGGGACGGACACGGCCACTTCCCACTCTCTGGAGCATCAATCTGCACCATGGAGCAGAGCCATGCACGGGATGGTGCAATTTGCTCCCTGGCTCTCATTGCTAATTGCTCCAGGAGGGGAAGATTTTCAATCAAAGCTGGAGTCCAAGAGGGTTTAAGTGGGATATCTTTGAAGTGCAGAGCAGAAGGTCCCGCGGCACTTGCTGAGCATCCCTGGGAACCGCAGGCTGCTCTGCCAAAGCTAAAGGTCATTCTTCTTTATCATTTCTTTCAGGAATGCAAGAGAAATGGATGATTTTAAGGACAGGAGAGTGATAAGAGCAGCAAACCAGCAGAGCTGCCAAGTTCAAAGCACACTTGAGCCCCTGCTATTCCTCCTTGCATCAATTAAATGAAAAAAGGGAACGTTCATCCCCGGCTGGGCTGCTTCTCCCAGTACAGAGCAGCTCATTCCTGTATGGGAAAGATCCACCCAGCCTCTCGATGCCCCATAAACTGTTCCACAGAAAAGCACCAGAGCGGCAGAGCAGGATTTTCCCAAATTGTCGGAAAAGTGCGCGGGCGCCTCCCGCTCTCTCCGCGCGGCTCCAGCCGCGTCCGTCCCCGCTGCCGGGTTTGTGGCGCGCGCTTCCCTGCATCCCCGCCAGCAGCCTCCCACTCGCTGGCATGTTCCCTAATGACACATTGAGAGGAAACGGTACCGCGGGCAAAGCGGTTCTTGGTGGCACGAGCACAGGGCACCGGGCTGTGCTCCCTTGCTTGGCATTTGGAGGTATCCCAAGGCTCCCGTGCAGCCCCGCTGCCCTGCACACTTGAAGGAATGCTGTTCTTGCAGGGAACGAGGGTTTTCTTGGCTCATCAGACCCGTTTTTCCTCTTTTTGCACACTGGGAAGCAAAGCCGACAGCCCTGAAGCAGCAAGGTAGGAATTAAGCAGTTGCAGGAAGGCTGCTGCTTGCAACGACCAATGTCACGCAAGGAGAGAGAAAACTGGGCTCGGGAACGGGCAGCAGCAGGGAAGGCAGGGCCCGACACGGGGAGCTGGCTGCTTCCCAGCGCATCCCGCAGCCCTTTCCCACAAGGAGTTTTCCCTTCTGTCGCCTTGGCGAGCTCAGAGGGACACATTGCACGAGAAAGCTGGGACGAGCCCCGGGCTCGCGGCCAGTGCAGATGGAGGCTCCTTCACCGCCCACCCTCCCTGCTCCCCATTTTCCTCCCTTTCCCCCATTTTCCTCCCTTTTCCCCATTTTCTTCCCTTCGGAATGGGGAAGGACTCCAGGTCCACCAGGGTCTTCCCGGCCTCATCCCATTGCTCCCACATCCCAATCACTTCCACTCTCACGCCAAGCTCTTAATTATGGGAGGGGGTGGCAGCGAATCCTCACGCCGAGTGTTTGCCCTACTCAAGCATTAATTTCTAATACGCGAGTAATTTAGAAATCTCTGAAGCAGGGGGTGTATAATTTGGAGCTGTGTGTCAGCGTGTAGAAAACCGGAGCCGGGTGGATTTCAATCAGCACCGAGCCATTTAACTTGCAAAATACAGGTTGCAATTCTTGACAGAATGGAAACGTCTCCGCTCCGTCTGAAGCACCGCGCGCGGATCGCTCACCAGGAGATGTTGTTGTCACTCAGTCTTATTCCAGGAGGCATTATTATCACTAAACACTGTCTTCTGCTATTTCTGGGGAGAAAAAAAAAGCAGCATTTCTGTAGCACTCTGCAATTGCAGGGTAACTTCTGCATTGGGTCATTTGCAGCTATGGGCACAACACCGGCAGCGATGCGGCTTGCACCAGGCTGCACGTGGGTCTGCAAGGAAGGACTTGATGGTGACACCATGAAAACTGGGATTTCTGGTCCCCAAAGGCCTACAGGGAGAAGGCACTGGGAGGGAGCTGCAGAAATGCAGCCAAAAAGCGGGGCCGAACCCACAAATTGGGCCTGAATGTGTCTCCACCATCTGCTCCATCACACATGTGAAGGAAAATCTTGGCCAGAGCCCAAGATTTCCTCCAAACCAAAAAAAATAATAATATTTCATATTAAGTGAGGAAGGGGATGTGACAAACCCCCTAAGAGACCAAATGGGTGTCTGTAATTCGAAGCAACCGCTTAGCAAATGTCCTGGGAGGAAAAGAGGCTCAAATGCCATGTTCAAACGTCTCCATCAATGTGCATTTAAAGACTGTAAGGAAGATTATCCATGATTTTTTTTTTTTAGGTAAAGGAACCTCTATGATATTAATTGTGCGACGAGAAGGCTAATTAGCAACTGGGAATCACACAGACAGCGCTTCTCAGAGGGGAATGGGATGGAAACGCCCCCGTGGATGCATCTCTGAGTAACTGCTGCTTTTTTTTTAGCCATTTTTTCCATGTTTCACCCCAGGAAAACCAGAGGGCTCCCACTGCTGCGGTGGCGAGCAGCCCTGCAGCAAACCCAGCCTTCCTTCCTCCAGCAAGGGCCAAAACGTGGTGGATTTGAGCCACCCCATGGACACACTCCTTCCCTCGGTGGCAGCCAGGACCTGCAAGGAGCATCAGGTACCAAGGCAGCATCGTGGGTGCAAAGCACGTCTCCAAATCTATGGATTCTTTCCATTTCACCTCATTTACTGCTTATACCACGGCAAAAAGCCATCATATTCCTCTTATTACTCTTGGAACCACATCGTTGCCACGCTGTTTGGTGGCAGGAGAGGTGTTTTAGATATTAAGGAGCATCTGCCTTGGGCTGCAGGGAGGATGATGGCCAGGGGAGGAAAAATAGTTCTGGAAAGGTGGACGTAATTGCATTTGTGCCTCTGTCCTTCATCCCTTCCGCCAGTGCACACGGAAATCCGGATGGGTGAGGCGGGTTGGTCCGGGCTGCTCCGGCATTTCGGGAGGAGGACGTCATGGCAACACGGCGAACCCGCCGAGCGATTCCCGAAACATCCTTCTGGGAAGCAAACAAAGCATCGAGATGAAAGAAGTAAAAAAAAAAGACAAAAGCTGTCGCTTTTGCAAGGCTCTGATCTCATCCCGTGAGTCACCACGGGATTGCAGCAGTGCCTGGAAAGCGGTGCCGGCTCCTGCTCTGCTCCTAGGGAGGCAATTCCTCCTTTTTTTGCCCCTCTTCCCCATATGCTAGTGAAGTCCCAGGAGATGCATCCCCATATATACCCCAACCCTGGGAATGACACTGCATCTTTATAGAAGCCCCTGGGAATTAGCAGCCCCAGCGGGCAGGGAAGCTCTTCTGCCGACCCCAGGAGCTGCATTGGCACCACTGGAAGCAGCAGCAGAGCCGCAAAGGTGGAAAAGTTGGAAGGGAGGAAAATATTCGTTCGCAGGGAATGCCCCCAGGGCGCCAGCATTTCTGGAAGTCAAGTGAGATAATTCTTCAAGAAAAGGTTAAAATTAGCATCCTGATTAAGTCGCAGCTCGTAGGAATCCAAATGCAGGATCTGAGCGTGCAGGGAGCCTTGGGGAGGTGTGCAGGGAAAGGTTACGTGTCTTTAATCCGCAGCCTCTTCCAAGAAGGAAAATCCAGTAGCATTTGGCAGACAAAAGTTGCAGATTTCTGCGTTCTGCAGAAAATTCAGTTGTGCTTTCCTACAATATGAGAATTTTTGTGCTGAGAACGGGGCTCTGTGGGGTAGCTGCAGCCCCCTGTTCGCTCCCTGCATCCGTGCGGAGGCGCGAGATGATGCATCGGCACCATCACAGTCTCGGCTCTTTGGAATAATTGCTCTCATTAACTTTTCTGGGAGACTCACGGAAAACAAATAGACTTCGGAATGAAATCGCCTCTTGCGCGGGACGTGAATTATGGAAATGCCACGTCTCAATCCGCGGCAGACCGCTCAGCATGGGGCTCAATCAGGGATCATTATGAGTTTTAATCAGAGATGATTAAGGGATATGCAACGTATACAGGCCGCCTTCCCTAAACAATTTGCTCGGGATCTTCTAGCAAGGAGCATTAACTCCTGGGGAACGATCCTGGCCAGCAAAGAGCACAAAGGGTTTGCACAGAGCAGTGAGGAGGAGCCGGGGTGGGGAGAAGGAACAGCTCCCGCATACTAATCCTTGATGCAAGCTAATTAGTGCAGGGCCACGTTCGTCACCGAACAGATTGTACGGCGGGATCACCGCGTAGAAGCGCCCAAGGGCTCCCGGATCGGATGAAACCCAACGGCCAAACCGCAGCGTGGAAAAAAACAGCAGGCACATAACCAAGGAGGAGCTGCCGGAGAGGATCTAAATATTAAATATGCCCTTTGGAAACTAGGAAGCTCAGAGGAGTAAACCCTGGAGCAAACCACAAACGCCAAGGATCAAAAATGAGATTAAGGAAAAAGCCTGCTTTAGCCTCGCTTCGGTGGAGCATCAGGGCACACACCGGTGCTGGCTAAAGAAGCCTTTTTTTTTCCCTTTTTTCCCTTTTTTTTCCTGCAATGCCTCTGCTGTGTTTCCTGCTGTCTAGACATCTGCACTCTGCATGCCGAGCACAAGCGCCGCTTACGACACCGGCAAGCCCTGCCTGGCGCTTCCCACCCCTCTCGGCAGCGGTTTGCAGGGGCAGCGCTGATGACGCAGCCGCCTTCACCTTTCGCTGCACAGCCGTGCTCCGGAATCGCTCCCTCGGCGACGAGGGTATTTGCAAGCTGGCGCCAACCGTGCGTGGACAGCAGTGGGTCCTGGCCCCGCAGGCGCAAATCCGAAGCTCAGCAGCACCCTAGGCAGGGAGCACAAAGATGATGGATGCCCCAGGGATGCTTCCAGTTGCAAAAACATCGCCGAAATTAATGGGTTTTGCATGGTCCTGCAGTGGAAGAACAGCCTTAAGCCACGTGTCCTCACCCTCCTTGGAGCTCCAGTTGTCCCTCACTAACCACTGCATTGACAGCGATTCATCCTCCCACGTTCAGGGTGCTGCGAGCGTCCGGTTCTCTTTGTTTTCCTCATTTATCCTGCTCCTCGCAGTCGGAATTAACTAACTTAATCCAGCAGTTTCCTTGAAGGACATTTCCTTTCCTGCTCACCATTTTTAAGAGCAATGCAAGTTGCCATTTAGTCGATAGGAAAATAACTCGCTTTAGCCTCTTCCCCTGTCATTAGCTGGCGGCACATTAAGAACGTGGCAAATCACCCAAAAGAGGCACAAACACTTGTGCTAATCAGATCTAAGCAGCTGACAGCCCAGTGCATCAAACCCAGCTGCTCTGTTGAGGACAGGGGATGGCACTCACTGAGTGATGGGGAGCCCGGGCACAGCAAGCCACGTTCCTCCGAGTGCAGCATCTTCTCATCGGCCCAAATCCGAGGGTTTCTCCCCCTGTAGAGATGCAAAATCCTGCATAAATCCTGATTGCACATCCACATTGTTAGGACTGTGCACATTGCACATGGATCCCATAGGCACCAAACATCTCATGGGCCTCGAGGTGCAGCAGGGGCCCTTGGTGTCACCTGCTAGGGAGATGGGTATCTCCTGGGCAGCAGACAAGAGCAACCTAAACAGGGATGAGAAGCAAAGCGCAGTCCTTAACTGCAAGGGCAATGCCCAAACTTGCTGGGGGGGTTGCTGGCATTAGCAACTCTTGCTAATAGCACCCTTGAAATTAAGACGCAATCTGTTTCCAAAAGGTCCACGAGAACTTGGGCAGAATAGGTGTGCTGGGGGTGAGAAATTCCCGGGGGCAGCTTGGGGCTTTGTGGGAGATCACATTGAACAACCGCAGCGATCCCATTCCAGCTTGTAGTCAGCAAGCTCCATAATCATGTCCTGTTGGTTTTAACTGAGCCCAGAGCCCCGTTAAATTAAACCAGACCCGGGGTGGGTTAGCAGAAGCGTGCGTTAATCTAGAGCGTCCTAATGCACAAAACTCCCCTTGGTGCCTCAATATACAACCTGATATCTAACTATACTGCAGATTACCTACCCCATGGGCAGATATCCACAAAGCAACTTAAAGAAATGCTCTTACAACCATGCAGACCAAGTCCAGGCTCCTCACAGCCTCAGCAATCGTATTTACAGTGGGAGTCAATTTACCACTTACCGAGAAAGACAGGGTGAAAATATGAGAATTCTGAAATTCCCCTCTGCTCTGTTTTTTTCCTTTTTTTACAGCTTTCAGCCTGCCAAGCACAGCCAGCGACTGCAATTATCTGTATTAAGTTATCTCCTGAAAAAAACCCTTCCCACTTCAGGTGCTGAGCGCACACAGAGAGCACCGAGACCTGCATGACGGATTATCCTCACCCACGCACCAGGAAGGCAGGAAAGGAGAGCAGGATTAAGCATTAAGATCTTTCCCTTCCGAGTTTTGCCCCGTGCATGTGGTTTGGGCACAGCACCTTCGGCCACAGACCCAGACCTGAAGACACCAACCCAGGCACCCAAGTCCCATTGATGGTCATAGACGGTCAAATCTGGGGGTTGCAGCTCCCAACCCTTCGCTCCCCTTCTCCTTGTTCAAGGAGATGAAGAGGTGGGTCCAATTATCGGGATTGCTCATGGGGAGCCCGGCAGGGCTGAGCTGGTCCCAGCATGGAAGGGGCAATGGGAAGGCTGAAGGAAGGGGAGGAGGATGCAGAGAGATGTCAGCACGGGGCAGACAACACAGTCCTCATCCCCAACCAGTTGGCCAAGGCGTTGGCTGGCACCAATGGCTAGGACACGGACACTTTGAGGAGATTTCCTGGGAAATATGACCCTATCCAAACCTTCCGAGGCAGCCGAACTCATCCTTGCAAGCTGGGCCACTCCTTTGGTTGCTTCTGACCACCGCTTTCAACCCAGATTTCATGCTGCTTTTCAGACCTTTCGTACAGCCCCTTCTTCTGCACATGCTCCTGGTCACCTGCGGGCACCGGCTTTGTCCACTTCATCTTACTAACACAATTTGCCTTTTCTTTGTGTTATTCAAGGAATCTGAGGGGCATTTCATGCATTAACCTGAGCCTTCACGGTCTCAGCAGGCCAGGCGACGTGCAGGACCCTTGTTAGGGAAAGATGTGCAACAGGAGCCAATAAAATAAATAAACAGAGACATATGGGATTGCAGGGTGGATTGGCAGCCTATAATTAAGTGAGCTGGAAAATGGCCAGGACAGTAAAACAAATTATTTTATTTAAGACTTTTTTTTTAGTGATGGCTACAAGTGGTCCAGGCTTGCCTGTCCTGCCCAGCCTCCAGGTGCTGCAGAGCAGCCGGACTCGGAGCGTGGGGATGGCAGGACGGCTGCTCCGAGGGTGAAGATTAATCTGGGGTGAAGATTAATCTGAGCTCAGTTCCAGGCGGGTTCATGCACACTAGACTGTATTAATTCAGATAGTTTTACAGGGACGGAATCACTCCGGATAACTGGGATTCAGGCTCTGCTGAGAGAGGCGACAGGTCCCTGCCAGAGCACGACCGGCTCCGTCACCACGGGTGCCAAATTCCCAGGAGCTGCAAAGAGCTGGAGAGCCTGGGCAGCCTCGATGGCTCCATCCTTCCCCTGCGGAGCCTCCTGACTCCTTCCGCCTCTAGAGAGCATCCTTGCCTTTGCTTCCCAGCGAGAGAGCAGCAGCGGAGGCTTCTCCCGGCCCAGCAAACGCTCCAAATGCTGCGGGGATCCGTGCCGGCCTCGGCTGAGATGGAGCCTCCAACGTGAGCTCAGGGGACGAGCAGAGCTCACCTGCCATCGAGCTCCCTGCAAGATGCTGTCTGGGAGCTGCATCTCCTCAAACCAGGCAGAGCATCCCGGGAATGGATCATTGCATCTCCTCAAACCAGGCAGAGCATCCCGGGATGATCCCGGAATGGATCACTGCATCTCCTTAAACCAGGCACAGCATCCCGGGATGATCCAGGAATGGATCACTGCATCTCCTTAAACCAGGCACAGCATCCCAGGAACGGGTCATTCCACCTCTTCGCACCCAGCAGAGTATCCCGGGAATGAATATCATTCCCAACACCGCTTTCCCTCCCTCCTTTTCCCTGGGGAAATATCCATGGTTTTCCCCAGGGAAGGAAAAAAAACAGCAATTGCTACGGAGATGCAAAGTGACGCTCGGTGACGTGCAAAGGAGCAGTGAGCAACGTGGAGGGACCGTGGGTGCCTCCTGCCCAGGCTTTGCAGGCACAATGTGCACGGAGCAAGGGAGCTGGACGCCAAGGTATTGGATGCCAAGGCATTTATCCACGACTTCTCCCATTTTTAGGGAAGCCAAAGCCATCAGCGCTGGAAAAGCCATGGAAAAATGAATGTATTTACGAGGAGGACTCAGTCTGCATCAGGAAATAACACCGGAGCGAGCGGTCGCGGCTCTCGCTCCCCCGGAGCTGCCCAGGCATTCCTGGAAATCGCTCCCACATGTCAAAACACGGGCAGGAAAGCAGCTCATTTGGAGGCTGTTTTCGTGACTTTTGTTCTGTTATTTTTGTGCCGTGGCTGCTCTCCAAGCACCAACCCCCCGGGCAGCCGAGGGCCCTTGCGAGGAGGGCAGCAGTTATATTTACCCTTCGCCTTTCCCAGCGCGGCCGGGATTTGCCAGGGAAGCGGGCAGGGCTAAGCACCCCTTTCCCAGAGGAGGCCGTAAGGGAGCACAAACATTCCCGGCGGGATCGGTGGCGCCCGGCGAAGCCGTGCCCAGGGCCGCTGCATGACCTCAGGCTGCAGTGCAGCAAGAAAAGCAACTTGCGCTGCAAATTCACGCAGCCTTGCACTAGGGAAAAAAAGGGTATTTTTAGCCAGAAGACACAATTCTCTCTGTCCCAGTGCTCTCCGTGAGGTCCCCAATCCCTTGGATGAGACACTCTCCTGCTACTCACAAGAGCTGCAGCCAATGCACGAGGCTGCACTCCACTGAAAATGGCTTTAAAAAGTAAAACATCCCATTTTTGTTCTCCTGGGGTATTTGGAGATGAATCCTCTGGCTCCAGCCTCCCCTCCTCGGCTTCCCTGTGCCGAGCGGGAGGGACGGCATCGCTTCTCGGAAGGGATTTGTGCTTCCAAGGGGGATCAGAGGCGGCGGTATCGGGGCACCAGGGAACAGCTCGTTGGCAGCAGCTCTTCCCCAACAGCCCAACATTCAGCTCGCGAATGGAGCTCGCCGCGGCAGCTTTCCCTTCTCCAAGCCCTTTCCAAAGCCTTTTGCCAGATGGGGATACGTGATGGCGAAAGCAAAGCCTGGAGCCGCTTCTCCATCCCTTCCCCTTGGCTTTTCAAACGCTGGAAAACCGGGAGCGTTTGGCTGGCAAGACCCTGGCACCGCGCGCTCCGCTTGCCAACAGGGAGACTCCAAACACATCCAGCAGCCATCCAATAATGCTCCCAGTTCACTGGCTATACACCCAGCTCGTGGCTTTCTTGCAGATTTATTCATTTATTGCTGATTTATTGGTTTATTTGGGTGAAACAGGAGTGCAAAGCTCTGACAACTGGGTTTCCATGCTCTGTCTCATGCTCTCTGCCTCCCCTTTGGCCCCCAAAACTGCATTTTCCTGCACTCCCGGAGGAGGAGGAGGATTCACAGGTGGGATTTGGGGATCTCTCAGGCGAGGCCGAAGGCTCCACAAAGTGGCATTTCCATGGGCTCTTTCTTGGAAGCTCCACAGAGATTCACTGCAATTTTTTTTCCTGCTATTTCCAATTTGCAAAGTTTGTGTTTACTCCGTGGATGAACATAGCGATTATTTATATCGGTTTAGTGTAAAAAGGAACGGTAACATGAAATAAAACATTATAATTGCAAAATAATCCCATACTCCTGGGTACGTAGGTCAGTAGGAAGGCAAGAACCCACCTCCTCATTGCAAAAATAAAAGGAAAACCATCTCAGGGTCAACCTCATTTCTCACCCCGTTCACATTTTAACATTTCAGAACACTAAAATCCTTTTGCCCCTGTTAGAGAAGAAAACATATTTCTCTAACGCTTGTTGGAAATATCATTAGGATAAGTCACCCCCGCAATGTTTTATGGCAGGCACTTACTTTCGCGCTTCCATTTGCAGCGATTACTCCCCAAATTACTTCTAAACATCCGTACTACACAAGCAAGGAGTTAGTCTTAGGCGGAGATGGATTGCTGTGATTTCCCTTGCAAGCCTCACAATAATATATTTATCTCTTGTGCAGCGTTTTGCTTAAGGAGGTTTCGGTGCCTTTTGCAAAGCTGGAAAATGCTGCTTGGAGCCGGGAGAACTGCGGTGTGGGAGGGAAGGTGTCCGGCATATCCCTTGGGAATGCAGTGCCATGGCCAGGAGTGCCCATGAACCAAATAAGACCAATAGCCTCCTGTTAGAAAGTCATTTTTCTGGTGCAAACCTCCCCCCAAAAAAGGTGGAAAACCTGAAGACAAGCTGCAAAATACTAAATTTTGCCCAGGATTTTGCCCAGGGTGATTCAAGGGTCCTCACAATTGTACTCAGGAACAAACACGTGGGGTTTGGGCTTCTTTAACCAATATTTGGGGCAGACTTTGGGAAGGGTATTAAGCTGTGGACAGGCAAAAGGCTTGGAAGATGACACCAAAATAAAGCAAGTGAATGTAAGAATTGCAGCTTGTCTGACAATGCTGCTTTTTCCTCCACGGCTGAGATTCCAGATTTAATATCCACACCCGAGGTGGCACTGGGATAAAACAGGGCTCTGTGCAGGGTGGCATCCCTGGATGATGGGGACCGTCACACCAAGCACCCATGGCTCGGTGCAGGCAATGCCAGCGGGAACAGCGAGCTCCCTGCAGCAGGCAAGGCTGGAGCTGCTGGGTTTTGCAAGGGTATGGGCACTTCCTTGGCACAACCAAGTCTCCTCTCCTTGTTCTTTCCACACATGCGTGTGTTTGGGAGCAGGGAAAAGGGATGTTATCTCCTTGGGACGCCACATGACACATAAACAAGAGACTGCCTTGCAGATCTCCTTCTCCACCGCTTCCCATGGAAAGGAGAAGCGAAGCTAACACGGGAGGAGGCAGACGGATGGGTAAAGCAAAGCGGACACAGAAAGCAGCAGCTCTGCCCGGAGCATGGCTGAGACCTGACACAACTCGCTGCTCTGCCCAGATCTGCGCAGCCTGGGCAGAACTGCTGCCAAAGGGCCCCCAAATGCCATGGATTTGGCAGCGAAGCCCCTGCTCCGGGCGCTGCCTCGCGCCTCCATCTGCTCCCGTGCCCGGCCCTCAGCGCAGCCTGCCGTGATGCCAGGACGGCTTCTCCATCCAGAATAGCCTCCCCCTTGGCACAACCCACACCAGGAGCTGAGCGGCCCTTCCCGCTGCTTCCCCTGCCGTGTCCCAGGGCACTCGCTCCGCACCGGAGCGGCTACGTCCGGGGTGGCCACGCTCGGTTTCGCAAGGGTCCCGGGGGGCTCTGTGCCAGGCACAGCATCTTCCTGCCCGCAGAACGGAGCCCCCCGTCACCACCCGCCACCGCAGCCTCCCCGGCCTCTCCAGCCGGGATCCGGCACCAGGATCCCTGCCACGGGGGACGCTGTTTGTGCCGCCGTCCCCGCGTGCGCACGGTGCTACAGAGCGCAGGATTTAACGAGCAGAAATGAATAAATGCAACAACCCGCGGCAGCTTAAGTGCTGAGCCAGCAAATCCAAGGCGGAGCTTTTCATTTAATTTTTTTTTTTCTCTTAGCACCCTGGAATAATTGTTGGCAACGCGCAGCAGAGCGGGGCGGACAAGCCCCTCGCGGCGCCCAGCGCCGAGGAAGGGCGGATGAAAACGCAGGAGCTGCTCCCGCGGGCTTCGAGCCGGGCTTGCCAGCGGATTCGTCCCCTCGGGAGCGGTGCAGGGGACACACGCGGCCTCATTCCTCACGCTTGGCTCCTCCGCCGCGTGAAGTTATTTATTACTGGCTGCCCCTTGAGAGAGCCCGTCGGTAAATGTGAGCTACCTGGAGCCGGGAGGAATCTGGAAATCGCTCAGTCCCTTCTCCCAGCAATTTCCTCTGCAGCATGTGCCAGCTTTGCAAAGGAAAAACCTCCCGGTTGCTTCCCGAGAGAGCAGCCCCCGTGCTGCCCTCCTGCTCCGCTCCCTCTGCTTCCAGGGGAAGGCAGCCCGGTGTCCGCAGGGAGCCGGGCATTGCCAAGGCACGAATCCGATGAGCTCGCACTTCCCCTCTCCCTGCTCTCAGCACTGGCCAAGCGACCGCTGTGCTCCAAGGGAGGCTGCGGAGCCGTGCGGGAATTCCCACATTGGGGAGCCTGTGAATTCCCACAGGGATGGCGTGTATCCCGGTGCGCTGACTTGCTGGGTTTCAGCCCAAAGACCCTGTTTTTAGGGAAGCTGGATGCTCAGTGTGCACAGAGCTGGCATCCCGGGAAATCTCTTCTCCCGAGAGTTGCAGGCAGCCGGCCCGGCCCTGGCGTGGGACACAGGGCTGGGAATTCTGCATCCGCCTTTGCTGCAGGGAGCAGAAAGCGCCGATGCCGCTGCCACGCTGGCAGTCCGGGGCTTGGAGCCAAGCGAGGCTGCGGGAGCCACAGGAGCCCTGTGGATCCAGCATCCATCCGGATCCGGCATCCTTCCATCCGGCAGCCCTGTGGATCCAGCATCCCGGGACAGTGGGGAGATGGAGAGGACGGGCAGAGGGCACCTTCTCCCCGCCACAGGACGCAGCAGATGCTGCTCAAGGGCGCACAGGACTTAACTCGTGCCCTGGCCTCCATATGAGCAAGGAGCTGCCCAGCATCGGCTCCACTCCAAGCTTCCAAGCAGAGCTCCAGCTCCATAGGGACCCCCCACCGGAGCCGAGGCGCTTCCCGAGCCCAGCAGCCTCCTGCTCCTGCAAAGCCACGTTCTTCCGCTGAGCCCTCCCGGGGAGACGAGGAGAAACCCGGACCCCGGGGCCAGCACTTTGGTCCCCAAAGGCCCCGCGTCCTGCCTGTTTTCCACGGATACCGCCGAGCCGAGCCATGCGCTGGGAGGGCACAGGGAAGGGCCGGCCCCCAAAGCACGGGCACGCTTGCTGCACGTGTGACAACACAGGTAGCAGCTGCATGGCCTCGTCCTGCCCGCCTTGCTCTCGCTTGGTGTCTAATTAACAGCGTTTTATTGCTATCTTGCATAACACAATAGCTGCTCTAAAGCAGCAGCTTCTCTGGAGGGAATTTGCAACAAGGAAAAGAATAATTTAAAAAATGTATGTTAATGTTAATGTTAATGTTAAAAAGCAGAGCCTCTGCCTGCGATACAGCCACGACGCAGCTCCAGGTTTGCAGCTCATCCCGGCCTCGCGTCCCGGTCAGCACCAGCAGGCGAGGGAAGTGCCAGGGGCCACTGGAAGTGGCTCTAAAGCCCGAGCCCTGGCAGCTGGTTTGCATTTGCCTTGTGCTTGCAAAATAAAGAGAGAAAAAAAAAAAAAGAGAGAAAGAAAGATGACCCTTTAATACCCATTCTGCATCACTGGGGGCTTCATTAGCTAACCAAATGCCCTGGTTCCCTCTGAGGGAGCCCTGGTCCCCGTGTCTGCATCCCTGCAAGGGCTCAGCAGGTAGGGGAGCTCAGCAGCGCCAGCGCATCCAGCCCCAAATCCCTCCTCTTCTCCTCCCAGGCTTCGCCAGGTTTAATTAAAACTCCCACAGGCGGCTCCGGCTTTTGCTCGCTCTTATCTCCCTCCGCAAGGATCCCGTCTCCCGGCAGCCGCTCTGCGGGGCGACACGGGACCGGCCGCTGGGCCTGAACGCACCCAGCCATGCACAGAGCCGGCCACGCTCCCCGCATCCCTTCTCAGATAAATTACATTTCAGATGAGATGCATCTTCTTAGTATTTATTTCCCATTAAAGTGTTGCTAGAGGAAATTAAAGCCAGGGTGAGGAGAGGAGGGAGGTGACTCTGCCCTGCGCCCATCTTCTGCCATCAGACTTGGCACACCAGGGACAGGTCTTGTCCACACGGGCACATACAGGTCACCCATTGAGTCGCCATTTCCAGTACTTCACCCACCTCTCACGTGTGGCATTCGGAATGGGGAGCTCTGTGTCCTGCAGGCCCCTCCACAGACCCTCTTCCAACCAGCAACGGAAGAGGAGAGCCCAGCAGCTTTCAACCTAACATCTAGTTTGGGAAATGCTCAAAAATGGTATCAGGGCAGATGTATTTTGAAGTTATCTTTAATGGAGAGAGGCAGAAGGGAGGACATCAGCCCCCAGACACTTCTTTGCAGTCCCAGGAGCTGCTGTGAATTGCAGGGAGCCAGAATATTCTTGTGGTCCAAATGCAGAGCTGTGCGAGAGCCCTGCTGCTGCTCATCCTCTTCCTCGCGCTCATCTTCCTCAGCAGGAAGTACATTCCAGCAGGGAAGGGGCATTGCTCTCGCTTGCTCCTTTGGCCCCATCTCACAAGCTGAGGTGGCTTCCCTGGGTCTCCAGCATCCCCTCCTCCTCTGCCCTCACCAGTGGCTATGGATCCTCCAGACAATCGACTCCTTTTGGCCATTCGCTGCCACTTCCCAACCCACACATTCCCTTCCATTTAGAGATAGGGTCAGCTGGGAACTCGAGCTCAGATGTTTGTGATTTCCAACGCAACTCCCAGCCAAAACACAAGGCCGCCCTGCTCAGCCCTCTCCATCCCTGGAGCGCGGCCGCCAAGTCAGCACCGGAGCACAGCACCTTCCCCAGGGACACCCGGCCAACCCTTAACCCCTTGAGCAGCTCCAGGGTATTTTTCCTGCCTCTTGCTTCTTCGCCGCTGTTTATTTTCTAAGCTGAAATAGGCAGAGCGATGGGAAAAGAAATATCCTGGCATGTTGCATCGGGGCAGACTCCCATAGGATTGACTGCAGGGGAAAGAGCAAGGCCCTCACTTTTTGGCAGGGTGAATGAGCCCGGGACCCCCCAGCACAGCAGGGCCATCATCTTTTTCTTGGCACCTCTGGATCTTGTGTCCCTGTCACCCCCCCAGTGGGGTTTCTTCTCCAGGCAGTTGTGAGCTGGCCCTGGCCATGACCCTGGTGGAAGGAGAGTGGGGACGGACGGACCCCGCTCAACCTCCCCCTCGCTGGGCTCCTTCCTGCATAGTTTCTCACTGCAACCCCAGCTTTTCTCCATGCTTGTTCTTGCTCCTGCCTTTGGAAGAGCTTCCCTCTTTGCTCAGGAGCCCAAAAACCTTCAAGATGAGGAGGAGTTCTCCACATCCATCCCCAAAACCTTCAAGGTGAGAAGCTCTCCACATCCATCCCAATCCTTGCCCATCTTTCCATACAAGCAAGTCTTGGCCAACACAAACTGCCCTACAAGGCGCAGGGTAAAGAAAGCAGCTGGATCCCATGTGGAGTGAGCAGGTCTCTTCCCTGTTGCTTTCATAGAAAGCTTGAGTTTCTGCCTGGAGAATGCAGGGAGCTTGCCCTGAAGATAATGCACTGCTTCACAAGGAAACTTGGGTTTTTTTCTTCTTTCTTATTAAATGTGTTATGTGTCAGAACAGCCAGGCCATCTCTAGCTCACGCTAATATCCTGAGCATTATATAACCAGCTCTTGTGGATGATGAATATTTGTTACTTGGTGCTCATATCTGTGAACGAGGTGCTAAGTAATAGCCCGCGGTAATTTGTGCATTAGGAAGTTGGAGGACCTCAGCAGACACTTCCCTACTGTTTTCTAAGGAAAGACAAGATCCTTGATGGACTAGGACAAAACCAGGAGTCCAATTAGCCAAACTCTCCTTTACCTTGGGGTGAAAAAGGCTGGTTCAGCGACACTTTAGAAGACAAGGGGGAGATGCTACAAGACACAACAGAAGGACCTTGTGCATTGAATGATTAACACACTTTGAGCATCAGACCAAAGGGGACTTTCTTGACAATAATGAATGGACTGGAGCCCATGTGGAGCCGGGCGACCTCCAGGGATTTCCCCCCTGTTTTTACCAACCCCTGGGTTGGTGGCACGTGGCCCCAAGTCAAGTTCCCTGAAACGCAGGTTGCGTCACTGATTTGTGTCTCCCAGCAACTGCGTGGTGTTATGTGCTGCAAAGCAAAGTGCCCAGCAGCTATTTTTAACCCAGGGGAGACCGCATCTGCAGAACAAACTCCCACGAAAAACAAACACCTGGCACCGCTTCTGAGAGACCACAGCTGAAACCCACTCGGGACAGGGCAAAACACACAGAAATTCCAGCTGGGAGGGTGAGGTGGGGATGAACAGAGGGCACACCTGGAAAGTGTTAGTTCTCTTACTGTTCCCATCTTCAAATCTTACTGAAATCACTAAGACCCCAGGGCTGAACCTTTCACAGGGGGAGGAACTGAAGGGGTTGCAGCAAGAGGTGCCCATGTGCCTGTTCTGCAGCCACATTAAACCCCGCTTCTGCTGCCTTCCCACCCAGGAAGGGCAGCTCTGAACGGATGCAAGCCCCACAGCACAGGGATGCACATCAGCTCCGGCACAGGAGAGGTGGGAAAGGGCTTCTTGAGCAGCAGCCTCTTCCCATCTCCAAATAAAACTCCTGCTGGAAGAGAACAAGGAGTCGCTTTCACCCTTCTGCATGAGCAGCACTGCGGCAGGAGCTCGGCATCGATAAACTAATGGAAAGAAAACTGCGCTTGCTTTCAAATCACAGCCCTGGCGGTCCCCGCACGCCCATCACAGCTCTCTGCTCTTGCCTAAATGAATGCAGCAGCTGGCAGAGAATCAGCAAAACCGGGTTCTGCTGAGAGCTTCCCGGTCCCCTCCCATCCCGTCCGCATGCAGTGGCCCCGGGGCCGGGCCATGCTGTTTGGCAGCACATTCCCCATTATTGGCCCTGCTGGAAAAGGCTTCCTCGCTGTGGGGAGCGGAGCCGGGCGCACGGCCAGGGCTCCCCCAACCTCCACAGGGGCAGCAGGGGGACAGCAAGAGGCATCTGCCCTTAATCCAGCCCTTAATCAGTGGCTTCAGCCTCGGCGGTGGCTGCAACTCCCCTGTTGTGTCCTTTGGGCTCAGGGCTCTTCATCTGCACTTGAAATCTCACCCTGTTTATGGCCCAGTAGCTGTCAGGGATGCCACAAGCCCCCCGAGCGGGTTCCCACCAGCCAAGTCCCCGACCCGCTCCAACGCTCCAGGGAAATGCCCTGCAAGGAGCAACCGGCCTCCTCCCCGCTCCAAAGGGAGGTAGTTTCACATTTATGCCATTTGTTGTGAGCTTGGCTTAAAGGCCACCAGCCTGTCCTTTTGCAGCCAGGGAGCAGAGGGGCAAACAAAGCTGCCTCTGAGCCCATAAGCTGAAAATTAAGGGATAAAACAAGCAGCAAACAGGGAGAAAAACTTGGATGGCACCAAGACCCAGCAGGCAGGGCCAAAGGGACCCCGCTGGACACAAGGGGAGGGAGCTGCAGGTGAGAGATCAAAGCAGAAATGGGAAAATAATCCCAGCAGCAGCGCCCGGGCAGATGCAAACCTGGCAAGAGCAAACTCACCGAGGCCAAGCAAGGGATATTGCAGCAAGTGAAGGGGGATGTGATGAAAGAAGGGGTGGGGGGATTAGCTTTAGGAAAGACTAGTCTTTGTGCAGTTACGCAAGCCCGGGAGGTGGGCAGAATATGAAGACACAGCAGGCAGGGGATGAAGGCAGCACCCAACTCCTGGCCCTGCAGGTTCCTGGGGGTGCTGGTCTCCAGAAAACCTTTCCTGGGGGTGCTGATCTCCAGGAAACACTGAGCCGAGCAGCAGAGGTTAAAAGCTCCAATTCTGCTTGTTGCTGCTGGTGGCGAGACACTCGGGAGATGTCACAGAGAGACACGAGTTTGGCCGGAGCAGGGCCCGCGCGGGGGTGCGTGCCTGCGAGTCATCACCATAGAGATGGTATTTGAGCGCAGCCACACATGAGATTACCCAGGGACAGGGCGCCGAGGCGGCCTCGGCTCCCTCAGCTCCTCTACGAGCAGCAGCCTGGTCCTTGTCCCATGAGGTGCAGACGGGCAGCGGGACGAGGACGAGCCCAGCGGGCCAGACACCACAGATACCTCCAGGACATCTACGAGGTGGCTACAGGTCCATCAGAGCAGGACTGACGTTACCATCAGCTCCATCACACCTTGTTGGGAAGAGAGGCTTCACATGCAGCAGCTGAGACCTCTTGGCTGCTTCCTCCAACACTTAGAGGTCTCTTCTCTTTGTCCCCTCCAGCAGGAAGCAGAGGAGCACATTGCACCCCATGCATCACACCCCAAGCATGGTGCCCCAGCTATGGTAGGTCCTGGTGACTCTCACCAGAAGGTGGCAGGCTCAACTCATCCATGGCCCATGGCTCTTCTGGAGGAGGCTCTGGCCCAAGGACAAGAAAAGCTGCTAACAGTTCTAAGCCACCACCTCAAAAGGAAGACGGAGCATCTTCCCATTACAGGAAGAGGAGAAAAGTGGCTGTTCAACCTCTGACAAAGCAACAACCAACGTGGGAGAGCTGTTTGTGCAATCAAGGTCAACACAAGCAGGACACGCAGCCACGCTCAACACCAGGGCAGCATGGGGAGAACGGCCAAGCTGGCTTTGTCGGAGACCATTTCCCTGCACTCCCCTTTCCGATAAACAATCCAAATGAATGGAAAGGAGGAAGACATCCACATTTCCAGCCGTCCCTCCCTGCCCCCCACGTTCTGGGAGAGCATTGGAAAGGGTGCAATTTGCTATAATTAGCAGCAACACTCGCTTTCCAAGAGGAAACTGTGCAAAAGGTTGACTTCCTCTTCAATGCCATTTCAGCTCCTGAACAGCCACAGATTTGCAGCTCCAGCAGAGAAGGGATTTGCAGAGCAGCAGTCCGGATCGCTAACGAGAAATACGAGTTTCCTGACACTTCCATGGGGATTAATCCCTCCAGGAACAAGACACCAGGTACTAAGATCCAGAGGAGATATTTGGGTCTTTTCCCTTGCAAAGAGTGGAAGAAAGAGAGCAATTCTTGCATTTTACAGTCACTCCTTGTCTCACCAGCATCAAGCATCACCCCCCATGGCTAATTAACACCCCTGAGTACCGCACTGCCTTGGGAATGCCAAAGACTTTGGGAATTTCATTGCTAGAGCTTTCCACGGAGCTACAAGTCGCGAGCGAGCTCCCTGTGATTCCATACAAGGAAATATCCACAACATACAATAAAAATAGCCTCCATCGCTACACGTTATAATCACATCGGGGAGTTTCCAATCTCTGCAGTAATAAACGGTGCCCTCCCTCCTCACCAAAGCGAGCACTCGGCAAGCCCGGGTTAACCCTCATGTGCCCTGCAGCAAGTCCTAGACCCTAACTACCATATTTATCTTTGATAATCGCAGTAAAACACGGCGAGTTCCCTTGCATCTTACCTTCTTCCCCATTTCCAAGGCATTAAGGCCAAAAGAAACTGATGGATTTTCTCATGGGGTCCCCTCTTTGGTTACTATTGCGCTCACTGCACAAAATCACCACAGATAAAAGCCACTGCAGAAAGGCAAGGAGCCTTAAATCCAAGTTATTTGAGTAATAATGATCAAATTATTTGAGAAGAACCTCTTGCTCCCCTAAGCAGAGCAGTTACATCTCTCACCATTCCACACATTTGCCTTATTCCTACTTGGAGCTCATCTGCACTCAACACCCACATGTTGGTCCCTATTAAACCCTCCTCTGTCACATTGTGATGCTCCTGTGCAGCATCATTTGTGCCCTGCAAACAAGCCACATTTGGTTTTTTTTTTTTTTTTTTTTTTTGCTAAGCTAAAAGTAAACACCTTCCTCTCTCCTTAGAGGAAGCACCAGGCTCATACTGGGAATATTCCTCAGTTTGCGGCCACTCACAGTGAAGGATTTGGGGGAATTTCAGGAACAAACTCTCCCGTTCAGACTCCCTAGTCCTTCATTAAATTCACTACACAAGCTTGACTTCTCCCGCACACACACAATGCTATAAAGCACATTTCAGCCCCATAAATGCTTTTCTCGAGACAGAATCAGGCCCCACTCATGCATCTACAAAAAGAAATCCCATAAAAACCATTTTCCCAAACTTCTTCAGACAAGTAATCCAGCCACATTTTTTTTTTCCACCCCTTAAATCCAGTTTTAGAAGACAGATATGCCAGTCCCGTGTCATTTACTGCCTTTGACCTTCTCTGTAATGCCCGAATTAGATGCGTGTGTGGCAGCCAGAGCTGCTGGTTTCTCCTGCCTCCCCCTAAACATCGGCACGGGAGCAGGGCTGGTTTCTATGGAAGACATGGCTCCCATACAAGGCAACGGCTCCCTGGCCAGCTGGGAACGTTTGACCAAGTAAGAGGTTTATTTGGCCGAGCATCGGCTAATATCTACGACAGGGAAGAGGCAAGATGCTAAAAAAGCAAAAAACAGTGTCCTGTGTCATTGGTTGTCAAAGGACATTGGAGTTGCTGCAAATGTCACGCTCGGCTCTGGAGAAGTCTGGGGAAACTCAATCTGGTGCGAAGTGAAACCAGATTGTATCTGGAGGCACCTTGGCCTGTCTGGGTTCCCCTTGCAACAGGCAGGGTTTGCTCAGTGGCATTGATACCATCGGGCACCCACTGCAGACCTGGCATCACGGCACCATTGAAGGTCCTTGTGCCCACAGGGGATTAGAGGTGACAGATAGAGGGACCTGCAGGCAAGCAGGCAGCCTTCTAAATAGCCCTCATTTTCTCCATGACATCTGCCTGAAAGGGCTTAAACTGCGATTCTTGCTTAAGGCTCTGAAAGGATTTAAAAATGCTTAAATGCCTGTTAGAAAGTAAACTAGCAAAGCCTGTCTTGATACTACATTTTTAATCCGCAGTGAAAGCGGTGCACGGCACTAAGGGCTGCAGGGCTCGCATGGAAATACCCTCTTAATGCTGAGCTGCTCCCGAGGATCAACTTTCCTAAAGCCATTTTGGTGCCGGATTCAGATCCCAGTCATTTCACAGCTGTGTGGAAGTGATTCCATGGAAATTAGCCCTCTCCATAGAGATGTACTGCTTGCAGGCAAGCCACAAAGTCCCACCTTCTGTCCCCAAACCTACAGCACAAAAAGCAGCACAGGGGGACAGTCACCCCATGCACCCCTCTGCTCACACCATGGGAGGAACCTCCTTGTCTTACATAAAACCATTGTGATCAGCAGTGAAATCACATAATGAGATCTCCCAAACAGCGTGAAGCAAGGGGCTGAGTCCATCCCTCACGCTGTGCTGCCCTGGGTGACACACGGGGACATCCTCGCCCTGGGGACAGCCCCACTGCCGGGACACAACCGCTGCCAGATGTGGCGCCTGTTCCCCATTCAGCTCCCAGCTGGATCTCATTGACAGGGACTTCTGACTATTCTGTATATTCTCATAAACACCATAATCGGGCTGATTGTTTGGGTTTGTAGGATTTAAAACAAAATAGCTCAGTTTTGTGAGCCCATGGGCTGCGCTCCCTCTGCTGGCAGGTTTGCTTGGGCAGTAGGGAAGCCTGCTGGAAAAGGGGAAAAAATTCCTGCTCCAACCCCTTGTGCAAAGTCACCCTCCAAACCCTACCCAGGCCTCAACTGGTTTGAGGGTAAAACCTGAGAGCGGCTTTCAACAGGCAGCTTTATTCTTAATAGCTTGTTTAGCCTGCATCTTGTCAACAAAAAGTGTAGTTTTGGTAAAATTCAGGTGCTTTTACAATAGGTGGAAAAGCCCTTACAGCACTTCAAATCCATGTCCACAGCAAGGAGACAGGCTTGTACTGCTCATGGTGGTTTCTAGCTTTGAATTTCCAGCTATTGGCTGACCTCAGCATTCATAGCAAGCTGTAAGCAAAGCATGAAAGCAAATCTTCAAAGCCTTTATTACAGGGACACCAGCATTAAGTGATCTCTTCATGAATTTAATCAGGTAACACTTCCTTCCAGCCATCTGATTCCCTCCATTAACCTGTAAGCAGGTTCTAGCTTGTTCTAAGCTAGATTTTTTAGGGTTTTTATTCTAAAATCTGTTCCCCTATGCCCATAAAAACACAGCCCCCAGTATGTACATGGGCTGACTAACTTGGGCTGCAGGAAGGAGCTAGTCTTGCTATGAGGCTGCAAAAAGATGCTCTGAAGTCAGACACCCCTGGAGTCGCTCCAGAGCTGCTCCGTATATGTCTGTTCTTTCCCACATCTGTGCTAAGTGATTGATGCTGTGATCTGCCAGCGGCTCCCAAAATAGCTCATTTTGGATAGCAAATATTTGCTGGCTTCCCCACTCATGCATCTCTTTCCCTCTGCATAGGTACAGGGTTTCTCCAAAGAGAAACAAGTAGATGCTTTAGAAATGAGCCTTCCTGAGCCCAGTGCTGGAAAACACACCTCAGAGCACAATTTTAATGGTGCATTTTCCCCAGTCTGTTTGGGTTTTTGTTTCATTCTGCTGTGCATATGACTGACAACCCTGAAATACACCACAATGCAGGGCAGGCTGTTCAAAACCATCACAAGCAACAGCCGTGCAACATCTCACACTTTGCTGCCCTGTTACACCGGTGCCTCATGGTACAATGACACAGCTCTCACAAGCAGCATCGCTGTCTCAAAGCACATCACAAATGCTAGAAGCCATCCCACACTTGTGATGTGATTTGAGGTGCTGCTTGGAGCACTGGAAACCATCCACAAGAGCTGCTTTTGGGGGTGGATGGGACACAATTGGACAGGAGGGTCCAAATGTACCCAGGTCTCCCTCAGCCTTGGGTCCACAGACCTGAAACACATCAAGACAGCATCTGATTTTCACCAGGTCCATAATTTCTTTGGTATCTTAAGTTAAAACCAGCACAAGACGAAAACCCTTATGAAACTAGCTTGGAGACCGCAGGACAAGGCTTGGGAAAGGCTGGAGGCCTCTCCTGCCTAGCATCACGGTGGGCAGGATTAAACCTGGGGTCTTGCTGAGCCTTTTCAGTGCCACTTCCATCACCAGAGCAGCAGAGAAAGGTTTTGATGGACATTAATATGAGCCAGAGACCAAGTCATTAACCGGGAAGTAGGGGAGTTTTTCATCAGCCCTATTCAGCAGCAAAGTTAGGAAATGCTAAGAACACTCAAAATCAGCCAAGTGAAAGGCAAGACACCCCCCATTTAGACACTTTTTTGCTAAAACTATTAATAAACATTGCACACTGCGTCAATCTCTGAAGGTCAAAGCAATCTTTTTTCCTAGTGGAAGCTCTTAGAAACTTCTTTAGAGCTGCATTTTATGCCTAAATGTGCTTCTCTAATGAGGGCAATTTTACATCTGCTCAGGTAAAACGGGCTGTTGTGCATTTGCTTTCTTGCACGGTTTTATTATACCTATTTGCCTGATGATGCCCAGCCAAAAGGAATGAAAGATACTGGGAAATAAAAATGGAGTTCCTGAAAGTATGTGTCATCATAATAATAAAAAAAGACATAAACAGCAGTGCGTTTTAGTTCTTGTTTACTGAGACTTCACTGTATGTCCTTTCTGATTATAAAAATGCACTTAACATGAGAAAAATTAATGGTCTTCCTAGGCAAGCCACTTGTGGGCAACTACAAAATGCAAGGGACAAATGGGACAGTTGTGACCTGCCCAAAAGGGACCCGAGGCCACCAGACAGGGATGTTCCCAGCAGGTTAATAAATGTGTTAATAAAGGTGCTGAGCAGAGTGATATTGGACACAGATAAGGCCTAAGGCAGGAGCAGTAAAAGGAAAGCTCCCTAAAACCCCCAGTTTGCAGCACATTTCCATCATGGAAAGCAGCTCATGTCACTACAGGCAAAGAAAGGATGGCAGAGAAAGAAAACTATGAGAAAAATGCAAGCAAGACCCTCTGAAAATAATGGTAATTATGAAGTGGTTTGGCTGCAAAGTCCCCAGAAAGCCCAGCAGGCACTGCTTTGCCAGGAGGCCCAGCAGCACGCCGAGGGCGCTGACCCAGGGCACAGGGCCAAACCCCACCATAACCCCCCAGGACAGTGGCGACCACAGCGAGCCCAGCCTGCCCCCACCCACCGCCATTTTCCCCTTCACCCCCGCCGCCATTTTCCCCAGCGCCCCCTAGCAACGGCCCCCTAGCAACGCTGAGCCCCGCCCCAACCACCCCTCCACCTACCATTGGCAGGCCGCCATCACGTGGCCCGTGTTGCCTGGCGACCGCCCTAGTAACGGCCAGGTAGGCGGGACAGAGGCCACAGTGAAGGGCACCGTGCTCAGGATGGGCCCAGCCCAGCTCACCTGTTGCAGCCTAAAGGCCCGGGGCCCACCAGCACCGCCCTTGCGGCTGAAATAACGGGGATGTCCCGGAGAGGGGGTGTGGGAGAAACCCTCTGAGAGAAAATAACCCCCATGGGGCTCCCCAGCTGCTTCCCACCGCACGAGCAGCACCTCGACCTCACAGGAAACCCCAAACCTGTGTGTGGGGACAGCAGCACACAGGGAGCTGCAGCTCACTCCTCATCTGCTGCAGATCAGAGACAGGAGGCACATGAGCTGCCAGCCCCAGAGCCCCATGGCCTGAGCAAGGCCCTGCCAGCAGCCCGCTCCATATATACCCCTCTAATAGCAACTATATGATGTTAAAATAGCCCTAAGCTGAAGACTGCATCTCTTGTTCCCAAAACTTACACAAGTTACAGAAAGAATAAGCAACAGGTGGTACAAAAAAATACATAATAAAGGATCTGCAATTCTATCAGCTGTTAATGAGTTTTCCTTATCAGCTTCAACCCTTGTCCAGATCTGCTAAACAGCTTTCCTTGGAGATACAATGACTGTAAATGAGTGCATATCAAGTTCTTTTGTTGCACTGCTGGCCGGATTTTCAACGGTTTGCCCTCTGAAGCACAGGGGGACGTGCAGAGCCTGGCTGCCAAAGCAAGCACGCAGCAACTGCTGCGAATTAAAGACTTTCAGCCAACTTCTGAGGCCTCAGGGCCCTCACCAGGCAATATTTGGGGCCTCACAGGGTTCCCTCCAGAGAGTTTTCAGCTAAAAATAGCCCTGTATTTGAGAACTCCGCTGCAAAACC
Source organism: Nothoprocta perdicaria (assembly GCF_003342845.1). Taxonomy (NCBI): domain Eukaryota; kingdom Metazoa; phylum Chordata; class Aves; order Tinamiformes; family Tinamidae; genus Nothoprocta; species Nothoprocta perdicaria. The sequence continues at coordinate 1,475,111 of NW_020455532.1, read as the reverse complement.
CAAGCCAGCCGAGCTCCTCACGTTGGGATCCACGTGGACGCAACCTGCAGTGAAGCCGTAGGGATCCAGCTTGGGATCGGAAGGTGGATCACATTGCTCAAGACCCTGAAAAATTCCATGGCCCTGGGAAAAAGTGTAAAGTATTTTGGGAAAAAAAATAAAAATAGCCTTTCCTTCATTTGCAGAGCACAGTGCATTGAAACAATTCTTGCTCTCCACCTTTTTGCCTAGTCCTGGCAGTAACAGGAATAGATCCAGGTCAGGAAAAACATCTCGGAGCATCCTCAGCCTTGTCTCTCCAGGGATGTTAGATAACAGTGATGCTGAGTGAGAACCTCACTTGTCTAATTGCTACCATCAGAAAAACCACTTTTTCTTTTTAATTTTATTTATTTTTTTTTTAACTGGGACCACATGAATGCTGGGGCTGACCTCCTCAGAAACCGGTTCAACTCTAAACCTCACCGTGCAACTATTCATAGAATTAACCCACACTAAAGCCACTTCCATCAGTAAATTGAAACTAAAAAAGCCAGACTGCAGGTGGTCCTTGTTTACTGGGCAAAGATCCCTTTCCCCCCCACTCTCAGCAGATTTGCAATAAAAATTTTACCTTATAAATTGCCCAATGGCCCTAACAATTTTAGAAGGTAACCATGTTCTGACCTCTGCTGCCCAGACTATTTTTAGTGGCGCAAAAGCCTTTATCCCCCTGCTTTGTTGCTTAGATTTGTTCTTGCTTCACTACAAGTCAGGAAAGGAGGCCACATTTGGCATGAAAACAGGGAGCACGGCACATTCCGTGTGCATAAGGAAAGCTAGGGCAGGTGCCACAAACAAGGGACATGTTTTCCCCCTCTCTTCCCCCTTTGGAGACCTAAATAACATCGCCCCGTTGCAGAGGCAGCGTTTGGCAGAAAAGTACATTCCAGTTTAGTAGCAGTTGACAGCATCCGTGCACTATTGCTTTTGGAGATTTAAGACACAGGAGCACACAGCTAGATCTGCACCAGCTTTAAATGCTGTGGGTTCAGTCTCCCAAATTTTTTTTTTTTTTTTGATGAAAATAGCACAGAAGCAAAACCCATCTTTTTATTACGGGGCTGTAGTGGTATCACTAATTTAATATTTTAATGAACTGTTTACGAGTGAGCCTTACAAATGACAGATCCAATGGATTTACATTTCAGGGCAGTGACAAATTTAAGCCTTTTCAGGTCTGTGGAGCTATCAGGCTGTACATTAATTATCAATTAATAGATCTTTCAGGCAGGTATCTGAGCACAACTAGAGCTGCATTTCCCACACAGCAGAACCACAGGCATAGAAACCCTACAGAAATACACAAATACCTGCACTAAAAAGCTGAAAATACCCACACAAAGGCATGCACAAACTGTATGTGCCTCTGCAGGCGTTATTTGCGTGCACAATTGTTTTGACAGCCCTTCAAAACTGCAGCAAACGCCCAGCTAGAACCGAAACCGTTTGCATTTGCAGTGGATGCACGCACGCTCTCGCAGCCATCAAAGACGTGCAAACGGCGCCTGTTCAGAAACCACCTCTTGCCGTTGCTGTTGGGGCAGAGGGGTGTTGCACAGGTGCCTTTGAACCTGGATACCACATCAAGAGTCAAAGGGAAATAACACCCCAAGGACCTCAATAAACCCGGATTATCTGGCTTGCTGTAACCGCTTAGAAATGACAACGGCGGCCGAGTTCTGCAGAAGTCAAGTACTTTGCCCCGTTTCTATAATAAGGCCGTCTCATGTGTTGCCTGCTTCCCACATGATGTGTAATGAGTCAAACAGGGCTCAGGAGGTGGGGCCTGCCCAGGGCTGCTCTGCAAGACTTCAAAAGTTTCAGTTCCTGAACAGGTTTTGTAAGAACACCGCCCTGAGGCAATAGGTTAGGAGACAGTTGAGCCAGGTTTAGTCATGAGCCACAAAGGCTTCAAAAAACCTGAATAGTTCAGGCTCCCCAAATACTTTCTTGGAACATTCCCTGCTCCTCTGGCTTCCAAAGCTCAGGAGAGCAGCTGCAGCCGGGTTATATTGAACACTAAAGCAGCATGTGCTGCTCTGCCTGACATCCCATGTGCAGGGTCCAGTGTCATCCTCAAAACCACTTCCCCTTTCTCACCAGTAGCATCCTGTGCCATTTCCTGCACCGTTTTGTAAGAGCGGTGCAAACGAAAGGATTCCTCATTTATAGAAAGCCCGTTGCTTTCTTTAGCAGCTTTTGTTTCAAAAGGCAGAAAACCATTTTAAACCTTTCTAGCATTTTCCGCCTCTCGCGAAGTGGAAATTATTTCTTTCTACAGTCAAAATGCCTTTTCCTGCTTTTTTGTTTTGTACTGTTCTCCGTACAGTGATGGCCAACATGTGAAAACACAACTAGTCCTGCTACAATAGGCATTTTCTGCAGTATACCATAGCAAAATTGTCATTGCAAGCACAAGAGCCTTTTTTAAAAGCTTGAATCACTTAGTGATCTTAACTACAAGCATCTTGGGCTTTATTTCATAAGGAAATTAATTTCCTTCCTGAAATCCGCTGTGAAGAGCAAATGTATTCAGAGCAATTTGCGAGTACCATCACTGCCGTTGTTAGGATATCACTCCCTCCCACGGGCACGGAAAGCTGCTTACTCAATGCTTAAGGCCAAACTTTAATACTACTTTGATGGATCCTAAATTGAGGCAAGTTGGCATCTTTTGGCAGCTCCTGCAACTGAGATTTGGCAGAAATTTAACCTCCTTTACACTCAATTAGGTTCTTCTAGTCTCACTTAAACTGCCACCCACCTTCCATTGTGTTATAAGCCCTCCAAACACCCTAAACTTTCTTCTTCTGTATTAATATGCAAATTAAATCAATTTACCTTCCTGCTACTCATTTCTATCTGGGTACAAACTAATCTAAGGCAAATCCAGCTGAGTCAAAGACTGCTTAGATGCCACATTATCCTCTGCTCATAGCGTTTTTCCTTGTCTTGTTGGCTTGTCTGCTTAGAGTCAAACCAATTCACTTGATGTCTGCTGTTATTAAGAACATCATCAATGAAAAACGCAAGGATCAGCGTTGTGGAGCCAAACCCCTCGGCTTGTTCACAGTGCAGGGACCAAGCACATGTTGCTCCCGACCAAGAGGGCTTCCCGTGATGAGAAGAGCTGCTGGTTACCAGAGGCTGCCACATCCTGCTGCCCACATTCCAGCACCTGGGATGATCTCAACCAGCATAACTCAACATTGCCCTTTGTGTGCATCTCAGCAGGTTTGGTTCACACAGCTTGGTTAAAAATCATCTTAACCCTCCTCACTTGCCCATAGATTCCCAATCATTCCCTCCCATGCCTGTCTTGGAGGCACCTCCCATTTCCTCCAACCATACCTGTGTTTAATCCACCTTTAGGGTGATTCTCACCTGCAGGCATTAGCTGTTAGCTGACTCACAGCAACTGTGAACTCAGCTATGTCAGGGGGTTGAAACCAGGAGCTAGACTTCAGGTTTTATTATAGAATATTGGTATGACTCTAAGGAATCAGTTTCAGTAGTAATAAGCTAAAATCAACAATAGCTTAAGGCAAACTGTTCTCAGAAGTCGCTGGCCTGGCTGAGCTTCTCAATTGCCATGACATCCTCAACAGGGAGGTTCTTCGTGCAGTGGGTCTTTGTAGGAGAACTGGGGCTTCCCAAAAATCTGCCTCACCGCCCAGCTGCTGCACTGCAGCAGGAGCAGGAACCCCAGCATCCCAGTGCAAATGGACTTGCCGGTTTGCACCATCTCTGCTGATCTCATTACTCCCTGGGGAGTCAGTAAAATGAGGCTCGTGCTGCTTGTGATCTTCACAGGCCTCATGCAAGGTCAGCTGCTCAAGGTATGCAGCATTTCAGAATATATATAGTGCTTTCCGAACAACATACCTGAGTATTTTATGTCCCATGTCTTGTACCTTGTTCCTTGCTTTTAGCCAGAAGCGATCAGTGCATGCAGGGCCGTATCTCGCATCTTTGTGCTTTCCATACTTGGCAGGGTCACAGCAGCCCCTTGCTGCTTTGACACACGCTGTCAGCTCACACTGCAGCCGAGGTGGCCACGAGCGACCTCGGCATCTGCACCGAGATTGAACCAAGCTTCCAGGAACGCTCCCTGGCCCCACAGATGGGAACGGATGCTGCTCCGTCACTTCAGGGGAGCTGCACAGCATCCAGCCACCTGGTCCCTTCTTTAAATCGACTTTGTTCCAGGTCACAGGCTGTCTCTGAACCAAATGCTACAAATCTCTTAACCTGACATGGCCTAAACCACTAAAGCAGAGCACAAGCTATGAAGATTTTTTTCCCTGTAATCCCCAGATACTAGCAGTCTTTCTGCTTTACTGTCCACATAAAAATTACTCCCTGTTCAGTTAAATTTGTTACAACCATTCTCCTTCCAGAGAAGATTTTTCTCCAGAACTCAAAAATGTCATTCTTTAATCCACTAAATGGGACTTTGAATTTCCTGAAGTGGCAGGGATTGCCGAGTACGCTGTGTCTCTACTGTCCCATCTGTCTTGTATGAAGCTGTAGAGCACAGCCAGGAGGCCTTGGGGATGATCTAAAAATGTAACGCTCGAAAAAAGGAACTAGAAATAGTAATTACAGGAAAACAAAGGGGACAACCTGATTCCGCAGTTGGCTCGCAGTGTGGTGGTAACGTAATATGCAGTTGTCTGCATATTCCTAAACTACACTTGGGAACAGCTTCCAGGGGTTCAAGCAGAGGTGCATGCCCAGCTTTGACAGATGGTTCCTCCTTAGAGGACAAAGCTCCTTGGACCACCCAGGTCCCATCCCAAACACACCAGGCTGTTGGACATATTGCAGCTCAGTTCCCTGCCAAAGATTTCAAACAGACCAGGCCTGAGTTTTCTCCCTGGCAGCAACACAGTGAAGGTCTAAATAAACCTGATTAAAGAGAAGCAAGAATAAAGCAAGGCTGGATCGCTGCTAGCGTGATGCCACGAGCTGTGGTGGCACCTAGAAATCTCAGGATACTTCAAGGTGCTGCATTGTTAGCCAATGCAAAGATGCCTTGCGATCAAGGTGAAGAAAACAGACATATTATGAGAAAATTCATAGTTAAACAGCTCAACAGCAAAACCACAGATAAGTCATTTGTCTCCTCAACCAGAAAACAGCATACTTACTCACTAACCTTGGCAAAGAACCCCCTGACAACATAATGAAGAATGGATGTTCTCTTCTGGCCACTCCCTTAGCCAGATGGAGCCTTTATCTTTTTCCAGGTAAAGCAGGTAACGAAGGATGCTCTATAGTCTCCTGCGAAACAGCCATTAGTCTTGTTTTCCCTCCCTTTAGATTGGTTTGCAGTTCACCTCTGAAATAAAGATGACTTCCAACCAGAGAATTCCCTACAAGAAGACTTCTCCCCAAATCAAAAGCATCCCTCCCGTTAACCCAGATGGGATGTCAGGCCAAGAGCAGGTGAGGTACCTGGCATTCACCGAGCCCACCGATGAGAAGACCAAAGCCATGCTGGCCTCCCACATCTTCACGATGGACACCAGCTGCTTCAGCGAGGCCAAGCCTAGCATAGACACGGAGCAAAAGAAAGAGGCCAGGGTCTTGGGGCTGCTCAGAGCTGCAGAGGCCCGAAACCGCCTCCGGAACCTGAGGCTCCGCTATCAGGACCTCAGGGTAAGTTAATCACCTTCAGGAATGACCCTCCGGACCAAGGAATGTGGTTTATCAGACTTGTTCATCCTATTCTGAAATGCCACTTTTCACATGCTCTTAATGCAGTTGGAACCAGCAACCCAAAATAAAAAAGCACATCCCTTTTCCTCCATTCAGGTCTCTCCTCATCACTTCATGGTGAGGTTACCCTCTCATCTGCCTTGGCTTTAAGCTGAAGGAAAGCCTTGCAACAGTTATTCGCATCTGAAACTCCTCTTGCCTTATGTTAGAGAAGGTAGGAAATTTAGACCCCCACTCTGTGGTCATTGATAGCAGATTTGAGCACCGCTACATCATTTAGCGGGACAAATTCAATCCAGATCAGGCCTGGGCACACAATTACATTTCTGTTGAATAGGCTGGAGTACAAAATATGGAGTGTACGATGGTTTTAAGCCAGCAGCTGGAAAAAAAGACTCTATCTAATCCGGCACAAAGCCAATACTAAGTTGTTGCCATAACTTTTGAACGGGATCAGTACTCCAGGTTTTATAGTCTAGCATTGTGTCCAAAAGCCAAATTTGCCGCATCAACCTATAGCTGCCTGCTCAAGGGCTGCTTCTCCATGTAATTTTTGCTTTTTATGCCTCTTGGCACAAGCCCCCCTTGTCCCATTCTTATAGTCCCTTATAGTGCAGTGATATAACATGTATTTAAGTTCTATCTCTAAAGACAACAGCTTCCCACTGCCGTTCATGAGGACCTGCAGAATTCTAGGTGGGTGTAATTGGGTGTTAAATTTATAATACAAATAGGCCGGTTGTTTGTCTGGGCCCATGGCTGTGCATTAGCTATCACTTGCCTGTGCAGTCAGCACGGGGCTGTGCACGCAGCCACGGGACCTGCCAGCACCAGCTTCCATCCAACCCTTCTTTCTAAGGGTCATTAGTGGCAGCCGATTGCTGAAAGGACGGGTACATTTCTGCATAATACTGAAATCGGGTTGAAAAAAAGACCGTGCCTGCTTTTATTCACTGAAAGTGGGGTTTTCTAAGAAATCCATCGCAGTCATTGACTGGGGAGCGTAGAAAACACTGAGCTCTGAGCCACTTTACCTGCTGACACTTCTCCTGCAGTCACTTCTATCAGAGTAATCCTACAGACGTGCAGCAACAAACTGGCATTTCTGTGTAGTCCTTGGGAGAAAACCCATTCTGGAAAAGTTGCTTATTTAGACCCTCCAGCCTCTAGGAAGATATTTTTCCCTAATCCCAAACTAAGTGATATCATCCTTGGCTATTGCTGTAACCATGGCACTGAAGTTATTTATGACTCCGAAATTAATGCTATAGTTAGCAACACTGGAACAGGGTTTCCTCTATGCTACTGTCCAAGTGCCTCCCTCCCCCAGCCCGAGGCTACTCTGCAAAGCAAGACGGTGTCTCCAGAGGGTCTTTAATTTGGGGTAAACAATGTCAGCCTTTGCTGCTTCCCAAAGCTTGGCAACACTCGAGTGGATAGGCACAAAGATGCATCTTCAAAACAAAGCACTTGGCCCCGAGTGTGTTGATCCTGTTTTGTTAGGACATGCATTTGTTTTTGTTTATTTTAGTTCTTAAAACAAATGTTAGTTTCCGTGAAAAGCCCTGGACCAGCTCTGGGAGCCAGGCTGGCAGCAGCGGGGAGAGGCTGGTTAAACCCTGCTCACCAGCTCTAGCCTTGGGGATCACCAAGGGCAAGGAGGAGAGGTCAGTGTTGGTGCCCGAGACACTCTGCAACTGAGATTAATAACCTGTGCGTGCCGGGTATCTGGGAACCAAACCAACATTATTGCAGTCTGATCTGTATGTTCCAGAGACAGATGAGGAGAATCCAGTGCAGGAGAAAGAAAACTACACGGTGAATCCCTCTGCAAGCCAGGGCACCTCCCTGCTCCCATTGCACAGGTCACCGATCACACCTCCAACACTCACTGCAGCCACAGAGGAGTGTGAAGGAGCGATGGGACATTGTGCTGGGATGCAGCTGATCCATGATGGACACGTTGGGCATAGAAGTCCCATGGAGCAAAGGACACCAGCCTGTCCCCTTCCACACAGCCCACTTTTGGTGGCAGTTTGGCCAATACATCATATTGCTTTTCACTGCCCCATGCCACCACCACGCTTCCATGTGATGTCAGAGTCCAAACTCATATCAATCCTGCTGCCTGGATTAACCTTTTAATGCCCTTCCTTGAGTGCCAGTTGGCATCCCAGCATAATTCAGCACACCCCAAGAATGAGCCAAATCCCCACACTAAGTTTCAGGGCTTTCCAGATGTTCTGGCTTTGGGCACAATCCTGGTTTCAGCTGAAGCTGATGGAAAAAAATTCAGGGACTTCCCTGAGCACTAGATCAGGTGCCCTGGGAAAGTCTAATGCTGCATTTATTTGGGGGTTAAATCTTACTGTTTTACAGCCTAAGCTTTGAATCCATAGAACTACAGGTCTCCCATTGCCTTTGTGGGTTTTATACATGATTCATTTGACCCAATTGCCTTTTTTTAAAAAAGTTTTCCTCTTTTTGACCTCAGGCAAAGGAAATAAACCAGCTGATATCCTGCCAGCCATCTGTCTTAGCCGCTTTGAGACTGAATGAGTTTCTCGCACCCCAGAAGAGTGTTAAACTAGCTGATAACTTGGACAGGGTTCAGGTATGTTTGTGCAGTTAAACTGATTTCTTCCACTATCTTATCTGCCCCTTTCTGGTTTCAAAGGGGAGGAAGTCTGGCAGGGCTGCTCTTGGAATGCACCCAGTAAACCCTGGGCAGATTGGAAGAGCCTATGGGGAAATAACCATAGGTACAGCAGCTGGCAGCCTGGCATCTGACTGCTATTCCCAGCTCTACCCATGTCTCAGTGACCTCAGAAAACCAGCCCACCTCTCCCTGCTCCAATTCCCACAGGAAAGCTACCCATTCCACATGTTATCCCACGATGGACCAAGATCCCCCCCGAGCTGAGCATCTTCCATGGGAAACTCAGCTGGGTCCCTGTCCTTGTGCCACCCTGAACCTCCCAGATCATTTCACCAAGAAATGGTGAAACCTTCACCAAGAAGGTCCAGGGCACCATGGAGCTGGTCCCTCTGCCTGAGGGAACTCAGCTACTTAACTGGGAAAAATCACAAAGCATTTGGGAATCCTTCAAGGAAAGGGGAAAGCACTTTAACAATGTGTTACTAATTATAGCATGACAGCATATAATACATTCCCAGTCTGGACACAGCTCTGCTATCAGCCAGCTTAATTATACATTATCTTTGCCTTATTAATTTGGTGCTGCTCACTGCTTTGGCCACATTTGCTGCTTGCATTTCCCCTTATTCAAGACCAGTTCCTTGATAGCGACAGCTCTGCAGCTGTGCTGGGCTGTGCCTGCTCCCTGCCCGCACTCCCTTCCCCCTCAGCCAGCGCTTGTAAACACATCTCTCCACTTTATTCCTGCCTGGAGTGGATTCCTGGGATGCTAATGCCAATAGAGCCGTGGCCTTGGGCAGGCAGCCCCATGTCTGGAGCAGATGGCTCTGCATTGCCACGCATGGAGCCTGCAAACCCCAGGCCACTGGCAGAGCAGGCATCATTTTTCCAGGCATTCTGCAGCACCAGCAATGCCAAACGGAGCTTTGCAGCCTCTTTGCAACCAGATGGGGTGTTTGTGGCACAGGATCTCATCCCTGCACGCCCTGGTGTGCTGCAAGGAGGTTCAAAGGCTTGGCTTTACCAGAGACAGGAAACCTACAGCGAAAGCCACAGAGCCTACGCACACCGTTAGCCCCTACACGCACATCAGGAACCAGCAGCACAAAAGCATCCTGGATCAATCAAATTGCTGCATAAAAACAGGAAATTGCCCCTCCCTTGGCCAAAACAGAGCTGTGTGGCTGATGGCTGCATCACTAAGAGAAGGAGCAACAGCTCCTTCCACCTTCTCCAAAACCATGCAGAACAAGAGATTCCTTGGTGTTATTTGTTCTAGGGATACTTTTAAATCCATCTTCAGCACGGTTCTAGGAGAAAAAGAAGGCAGCTCTGTGCTCCAGGAGACTATAGCAGAGCCTCAAGCCTCTAACCCCATTGCCAACAGAAGCCAAGGGGAGTTTTTACCACAACCATCCTGGCAGGGGCCTCACCATGAGGCCTTGGCCCCTAAGGACTTCATACAGGACCCCTGGTTTGAACCCAGCTTGGACTAACAGCAGCTGAACCTTAGTGCTAGCTCACAGCTATGCAGTGGTCCTTGTTTGCGACTATTTTTACTTCTATCATAAAAACCTCTTTAGACATGGTATTGTCAGATAATACCTCCCCTGTGCAATAGCATTACAAAGCAAGAAGGAGAGAGAGGAAAAAAGTTTTACTATTTCTACTTGTTTTCTTTATTCCTCTGGACTGGAGTGATTCTCCCAGAGATGTAACTTGGATTTAGCACCCAAGCTGTCATCTCCTGGGTGCACAGCACCTTGTTTTCCTTTCCTGTCACCTCACACTGCATTTATTTTACAGAGGAGCCGTGTAGAGACGATACTAGAAGATGAAAAGGGGGAAATATTCATTAGAAGACCCTGAAGCTCCATAGAAATACACAAGACAGCAGATACATTGGCACTGGGGACCAGCAACAACCAGGAGTTGTTTTAACCATAAGATTAATGATAAATAAAGCACCTGTTTCCAAACCTGCACAACAGCTTCAAGTGCAGGGACTCAATGTTTTCCATATGGAAGCACTAGAGGGATGGACAGCGTGGGGACACGAGCTAGCCCAGAGTCCATCTCTTATTGGTAAGAGTCCCATGACATGTCTGTGTTTGCCCTACAATTATATGCAGAGAAATGAAATAACCAAATTTCCCCCCTTTTCAGGATCACCTGATCAATTAGAAATAGGAATCCTCTGGCGTTAAGCCAAAAACTACATTCAAAAGTTGTTCTTAGATTAGCAGGAGTGAAAAACCTCAAAGCCATGAGCTTTCTTTACAACGAGACCTTGCTTTGTCAAAACAAATGTCAAAGTGAGATTTGCTCACGAGGTCCTAGCAATTGTTTTCTTTTTGTCTGCTGTCTTTGTGGTCAGGAGCTTAGTCACATTTGTGTTTAGATGTGTCTGCAGAGGGATCCAACCTGCGCATGAATTGCTGCAGCAGAGGAGCTGTGGTTTTGTTTTTACTGCTCAAGACTGAGATCCCATGAGAAAAACAGTTTTCAGGAGTCTCATTTTCCGGTCAGATGGAGGAAATGAAAAGCTAAGATTCATTACATTTGCTATTCAACTGTGTAGCTTTTTAATGAAATGTGCCTACCAACTAATTTAAAGATGAGGAAGCAATTTTATTTTCATTGCCATAGACTAAAAAAGTGTGTCATTCTTGAGCAAGTTTAAGCTACCAAGAATATATTTACCTTCCCATGTTGTGCCAGGTATTTTCATTATGACCACACCTGACCACAACTTGACAGACCTTGACCTCAAATACACCATCCTAGGCTCCCATCCTCCCAAAGAGGAGACTTTCCACCAGTCTTCCTCTGTTTTCCATATATCTGCAGAATCCATCCCGCTTGTCCGTGGGCCCTTCCCTACAGAGGCCAGGCCAAAGGGGCCTCGTTTTACAGAGAGGTTTCCAGTGTCTTTCCTTCCATCTTTTGAAATTCAGAGAGATGTTTGTGGGCTGATACAATACATACAGACTGAAATAAGTGAATTTGATCCTCCTTTTCCTGCACCCACCTTAGGGGCTAAGAAAGACATAGATGTCCAAGCCACCTCTGCCTATTCTAATTGCAACCAGAAGAAAAAAGAAAGAAAAACCTGGCAATTTAAGTCCTGTCTTTATTGCCACCCCTTCCAAATTCTTACATCATCTTATGCAAAGCACACATTTGTGCAGTCATCTCAAACAGCAGCGAGAGAAAAGATTCATAAATCAGAGAGGCTAAGATGAAAGCCATAATAGAAAGATAAAGCATTGTTTGTTAATACTAGAACTACTAGTAAAATTAATACCTAAAAAAAATATTTCCAAGAAGGCTTTTGCTCACTTTGTGACATTCATAGCTCCGTGTTTCTGCCACAATTCCACAGTTTCATTTTACAAGCAGCTCTATGGTTTAGTTAAGTCTCCTACATAGAGAGCAGCCCTTGGGATAGTCCCAAAACAGAAACACTTTCCAGGTTCCAGTCAGTGGAGAGCAAGGACCAGCTGCTCCCTAAGGAAGAGGGAGCCAAGGGGAATAACAGAACCAGCAAGAAAAAGGCCCAATCCCATGGTACCCAACCAAGGTTCAAGACCCCAAGATTCAACGCAGGACCCCACACTTGCCTGAGGACACCACAGGTGACGATGCAGCCCAAGGAAGCGAATCCCCAGGTCAGCTCCTCAGGGACAAGGTCCTCAACTCAGAGTCCAGAGCAGCAGCACCCAGAACCAGGTACCTGCAACTCAAATAGCAACTTTACCAACAGAGCTCAAAGAAGCCCCTAGGCCCACGGCTGAGCTTAAATAGGGCTCCTGAGCAGGGGGTGGGTGTGGATGGAGGTCCCAGGTGAGGCTGGTCAAAATCAATATGGTCAATGAGGGAACTCTAGAGAGATCTCTTCCCACCTTGACCATTGTGTGATCATTGCCCTCAGACCCTGACAGCTTGTGCAGAGCTGATGGTCCTCAATAATTCCTGCAGGAAGGTTTGTGCCCTTGGGACACAAAGCAGCCTTTGAGACTGCAGCCCCCTGTGTTGTTCTTAATCCCCTGCCCATAAAAGACCAGCACTTGCGCTTTGCTAAGCTCTGTATTTTTTCCTCCACGACTGAGCTTGGCCCAGGAGGGCAAACAAACAGCGCCGGGCGCTTTGGAGCTCGTGCAACCCGGTCTCTACAGACTCGTGTCTCTTGGGCACGGACCTGGGTGCCCGCAGGGGCACAAACACTGACTCAAGGGTTTTTTTCCCACGGTTTGGGCATCAATCAAGTGTCAGACCCATGTAGATTCTCTGGTGTCTAATAAGGTACGACAGGCTGTGTTAGTGTCTCTCACAGCGGCAGCTCTTTGCAGGGTCACGCTTCTGTGCCCAGCTGTTTGCAAATGTAGGGACCGAATTACACCAGAGGAGCCTCTGTCAGTTTTGACTAAAACTGGCCAAAAGGTTACAACATTTTTTTAGAGAGCGGAATTTGGAAGATTATGAATACACTGAGATATGACACGATTGCACAAGCCCTGTTACATTAGGAAAGCAAAATAACGAACCCTCTTTCCACTACACATGGTCGAATTTATGGTCACGTTGCTGCTGGTGATGCAAAAGCCCTTGTTAAACTTTGCTCTACAACCTGTGGAGAGCCGCAGAGGGCCAAACTGCTGCTTTATCCCTGAGCCTGAGCCCGAGCCCATCTTTACACCTCGGGTCAGCTCATTTCCACCCCTGTGGGATGCAGGGAACTGCTCCAATCCCCTTATCTGCACCTCTAATGCAAGGAAGTCGAAGCGGAGATAAGAGCTGCTTTGAAGTGGCCGTAAGGACCATGGAGCCGATATGTAGATGTGGTTCGAGTTGTTGGGGAGAAAAAGCAGAAAGAAACTTGTAGAGTAAAAGTAAATGTTACCCCTGCCCGGAATTATTCTTCTTTGCAGTCACGTATGAGCCATCCATATGTTTGTAGTGCATCTTGTAACTAAGCCAGGCCCAGATTCGCTTTTTCGGTCCCTCCAGTCAAACTTCCCTCTGCTCCCAGAGGAGTCCTAGCATCCCACGATGGGAACAAATGGCCTCTCTGAAGCATTCCTGGTATCCTGCCTCATTACCTGCCAGTCTCTTGGGGAATGCACAGCCTGGAAACGTGGGCAGAGATGGGTCCCCTCAGCCCCTTGTATCTCAGAGTGCCTTTGGGGATGGATATTGGGCAACTGCTGACAGGATTTCCCTATCGGGTGGTGGTTTGCGGAGCCACAGGGAGCTGCTCTGTGTCTCGGACCCAGCACAGGCTGCCTCTTCCCAGATATTCATTGAAAGAGGCTTCCTGCTCCCAAGCATCCTGCCTGGAGCGACTGGGATCCTTCTCGAGAAAGGAAATCAGCTTTGCAGCAATCCTTTGTCCAGGGCACCCCGCTGGCCACCCTTCCCAAGCAGGGATCCCCTCTGCTCATTCCACAGTGTCCCAGGGGAATCTCCACCTCGGAGCAGGAGGAGCCCATTGGAGACACCGCTATCCAGGCACACACCCCGCTTCCCAAAGGACTGCAGGGCACCCAAGGGATGCAGCTGGAGCACATTCCCAGCTGCCAGCTGGGCAAAGACGCGGAGCTGCTCCCCAAGAGGCAGCGGAACATCCATCTCCCTGTTCCCAGATATCCTGGCCCCTTTCCCCCTTCCCGCAGGGCAGTGGGTTTCAGGGGGCTGAATTCCGTGTTTTCCCAGAAAGCAGGAGCAGGCGGCGGGTCGGGGCCGGGACCGGGGCCAGGACCGGGACCGGGACCGGGCGCTGCTGCCGGCGGCGCTGCCCGGGCCGGGCCGCGGGGCCCGTCGCGCTCCCGGCGGAGTCGGGCGGCACCTGCGGGCTGGCCCCGCTACTGCACCGGGACCGGCACCGGGACCGGCACCGGGACCGGCACCGGGGAGCGGCACCGGGGAGCGGCACCGGGGAGCGGTACCGGGACCGGCACCGGGAAGCGGCACCGGGGAGCGGCACCGGGACCGGCACCGGGACCGGCACCGGGGAGCGGCACCCGGGACCGGCACCGGGACCGGCACCGGGGAGCGGCACCGGGGAGCGGGAGCTGTCCCGACCCCCGTCCCGAGCCGCTCGCGGGCGCCGCTGCCCCCGGGAGCCTCGCGCTTCCCGTCGGGAATTGGGACCCGCTCCCCGGAGCTCGCGGGAAAGGGTCGGGGAGCCGGGAAAGGGSSGGGGGGGGGRGGGKGGGGGGGKGGGGGGGGAGACGGGACACTTCTTGGGGCAAAATCGTCCATAAGCGGCAGCTGGAGGGGCGGCTGCGGCCCCCACGCGAGTCAGCGGCCACGCCGAGCCCTCCACGAGCAACGGGCGCTAATTGCAGAAGGAGCCCGGCGGGGCTCCCTCCCTCCCGGTGCCCTTTCCAAGGGCCGGCGGCGGGGGCTGCTTTTCCCGGGAGTTACAGCAGCCCTTGGGGGCAGGGGGAGCAGCGCATCCTCCCGCCGGGGGCTTTTCCAGCCCTTCCCAAGGGTGGGAGCGGGAGGGGAGCAGCAACCCGGGCTCCCCTGGAGCTGCCTTCCCTCCAACGGAGCCCTGCGTTTTCTAGGAACGGTGCATATTCATCTATATATATACCGTATATATACCTTCTACGGTGCATCTATATGCACCGTACATATATTCTTCTGTTATGTATATTCTTGTGTGTTTGCAAAGGGGAGAGCCGGGACTGTGAGAGGCAGATCGCAGCCTCCTTTGGGCACCCGCTGATAACGCTACTTTGCAGGTGATTTGTGAGAGCCTTTTCCTCCACCCACACTTCCTTTCTTTCTTTTTTTTTTTTTCCTTTTTCTTTCTTTCCTTAGGTGACTTGAAAACAAAGCAGGAACAAAAAAAAAAAAAAAAAAAAAAAAAAAAAAAAAAAAAAAAAAAAAAAAAAAAAAAAAAAAAAGAGAACCGTGCATTGTCTTTTTATTATCTTTTCTTTCTTCATCATCGGAAATCCAGATTCATGGAGATTTATAAAACCCCCAAACATACAACAGAAAACAGGGCCCGAGGATGGGGGAGCCTTTGCCGAGGTCCCTGAGCTCCCCTCGGAACCACAGGCCGGAGCACAGGTGAGGGCGGCATCCCCAGGACATTCCTAGGACATCCCCAGGACATTCCCAGGGTCCAGCCTAATGTCCCCTCCAGAGATTTGGGAAACCCTAGCGGGGGGACCCAAGGGAAGCCCCTGTAGCCTCCCCTGGTGTCCTTGATGCAGAACCAGGTCCTACAAGACCAAATGTTTTTCAGCTGGAATGAGCTGAATGGGTAAATATATATATATATACACACAGGAAAATCCAGACTATTGGAATCAGTAGGCTGGAATGCTGGGGCGTGCAGGGGCTGGAGCACTCTTCAGCCTGGAGTTGGATTGGGAATTTTCCCTAGCAGTCTCATGTGAAGCTGCATTTTAACCACTTTGCCCACGTCCTGAATCCCAGGGATGGAGCGGAGGGTGCTACGCTCGTCGTCTCTCCCCACGAAATGAGATTTAATGACGTTTTAAATAATAAAGTGGGATAATTTCCCTGGCTGGCAAGATCATGAAATTTTTATGCCTCCTTTCTCTTTCAAAGTTTTATCACCCTTTATTTTTAGTGACACATAATCTTCCTTAAAAAAAAAAAAAAAAAAAAAAAAAAAAAGGCAAAAAAACCACTGATTTAGGGAAAGCCACTCAGCAGGGCCTCGTGATCCAGGGAAACCATCCCTAGGGCAGTCCTCTCCCAGTCATTCCACGCTGGAGATGGGCCAGGCAGAGGAGCAGGGTCCCTCCAGCCCCTTCTGGCCAAGCCTTTGCCCCATGTCTGCAGCCGGAGGACACAGATGTCCCCTCTCCTGCGGGATTATGTGCAGGGGGGTGAAATGCTTCCCGCCCGGAGCTGGCAGGAAGCTCCTAGTCCGGAGCAGGGTGGGTTGCTGGTAGGTAGATGCTGGGTGCAAGGTGCTACATGCGGGTCCGCGGTGCTGGTACACGGTGCCAGTGCAGGGTGCTGGTCCTGGTGACACTGCTGGGTGCTGGGTGCAGGTACAGGGTGCTGGGTGCAGGTATAGGGTGCTGGGTGAACACATTGGGTGCTGGTGCAAGGGTGCCAGTACAGGGAGCAGGAGTGGGTTGCTGGTGCTGGATGCATGCCATGGATCTGGTACCAGGTGCCAGCATAGCTTGAAGGTGCTGAGTGCATGCCCTGGGTGCCGGTGCAAGGGTGCTGGGTGCCGGCATGGGTGGCCGATATCGGGTACATGCACTGGATGGTCTTGCAGGGAGCCGGTGCCGGTACCGG
>NW_020455532.1:1450127-1457725 GCF_003342845.1 Nothoprocta perdicaria | reverse complement strand
GACCCCCCCGCACGCTCCCCTTGCACCCCCCCCGCGGCGGGCACGGGCGCTGTGTCTGTCCGTCCGTGGG
Source organism: Nothoprocta perdicaria (assembly GCF_003342845.1). Lineage (NCBI taxonomy): Eukaryota > Metazoa > Chordata > Aves > Tinamiformes > Tinamidae > Nothoprocta > Nothoprocta perdicaria. The sequence goes on along the minus strand of NW_020455532.1, from coordinate 1,457,655 downwards.
GAGGGGGCTCCGCGATGCTCCGTGGGGCGCAGCGCGAGGGGACCCCCCCGCCGCGCGCCGCATCAGCCCGGCGGGAGGGAGGGCCCTGCGAGGAGGAGGAGGAGGAAGGAGGAGGAAGAGGAAGGCGGGGGGCTGCCGCGGCCGCAGCGCCGGCGGCTCCGGGGCTCGCCCGGGCCGGGAAGGGCGCGGGCCGCAGGGAGAGGGGACCCGCCGGGGCCTCGCGGCCGCCCCGCTCCTCCCGCTGCCACAGGTGGCTGCGAGGGCGGCTCCGGAGCGCCCGGGACCCGGCCCGGCCCCGCACGTGGCTGCGGGCGCGGGGGGTCACCCCCGGCAGGGCAGGGTCCGGGCGCGGTGGGACCGGGGTGGTCGCTGCGGGATGCTCGGCGGGTCCCCCGGCCTCGGGAGCACCCTGGGGTCCCACGGCTCCCGGCTGCGGTTCCCCCCAATGGCCACCGACCCCAACACGAGCCGGTGACCTGTCCCCCAGCACGAGTCCGTGCTGGGGGCAGCACCCTGGGGTGCTGCGTGGCCACTGGGACCCCAGAGGAGCCGGGGGAGCCGCTGCACACGTGCGGGATGGCAATGCTCCCCCGGCACGGAGAGGCTCTCCCGGGAAGCTCCCGCTCCCCGCTGCCCTGGCACCGATCCACGGCCGATTTAAGAAACTAAACAAAAAGTGTTAAGTGAGTGGGAGGGATTTCCCTGCTGGAGGGGACTTCGCTCCCCTCTGGATGCGGCTCCGACTGCCCCGCCGCATGGGCCCGGCCCCGGCGTCCGAGCGGAGCCCGCTGCCCTCGGTGCCCCGCTGGATGCCCCCGTGCGCCCGTCTTCCCAAGCCTCCCTCCCCAGGGAGCTCCGCATCCCATTTCCCTACAAGGATTTTAGCTCCTCCGCGGCAGCCCTTCCCCACAAGTGACTCAAGGCGCACGCCGATGAAAACACAGTCGTGCTGTCGGGCGGCGAAGCCAACGGCACCTCGTGCCTGTAGGCAGGGGGTCGGTGACTTGGAGGCGCTTCAGCCGGGGGCCACGTGTCCGCTCCGATATTGTTATTTAAGGAAAAAGAATGGGAACCGAAGGCGGATAATCGGATAATGCTGCTCGAGCGGGGAGCGGGTAAGAGAGAAAAAGGCCCCGTGGGAGTAGTTAGTGCTGCCATGTCCGGGGTGCGGGTGCCGTGTGTCCCCATCCTGCCCGCGCTGTCCAGGCGCATCCGCCACCTACTCCGGTCACGGCCTCAGCTTTAGTCCAGGCTTGGGCTGCAGCAGCCGGAGCTTCATTAGGGCTGATGAGGAGGCCCTGAGCTCGTCACTCACCGCCCGTCCCCACATGGGCCTCGAAACCCAGCGCGGGACAGGCACAAAGCGGGAGAGACCCTTGGGAGCGTCGTTCCCCCCCGGCTCCTCGCGCGGCATCACCTCCCCATCCCGCTCTTGCTCTGTCCGTGTCCATAGAGAACACGCTCTTCCTGCCAGGGCTTTTGCCCTGTTTTCCCAAGCTGTCCTCCTCCGGATGGGTGGGTTTGGGGGGAATTAGCTCAAGAGGAGGTTGAGCCTCAGCCGCACTCGGCTCCCTTTGCCCCTGGGCGGCTCCTTGTCCCAGGCAGGGCCGCGGAGGCTCCGGCCGCGGAGGCTTCCGGGCTGCCCCGGCCCGTGGCACTCGCGACACTTCCTATTACTCAGTTCCTTTTTCACCCCCGGGTGTCTCTATGTGCGTTGCCATTCCAAGAGTTAGTTGTTTTGAGAGCTGATCCGACGGCGGCACTTTTATGCCCTTTATTCCACAGCTACCCTTTAATCTGGGAGAAGATATTCCCAATTGGACGTTCCCGCCCATTATCTCCTTATCCCAAGTTGGTAGCACCTTGCAGGCTGTTGCCACATGGATTTGGCCTGGACGGAGTGTCCCCACGTCCCCGGAGCCACCGCGTTGCTTGTGGCTAATAGCTCCCAGCTTGTGGCTAATAGCTCCCAGCTTGTCCCGCCGGTTCCATGCATGTCAGGACAGCCCTGGCTTTTTGTGGGAAGCGGATTCCTTAAATCCAGCTGTGCTTGCACTGAGGTCACTGCGGCTCTGGAGAGCAGACGGGCCGTGCCAGGCCAGGGGATTTGGAGATGCAGCTATTGAGAAGGCGAGAGCCTGGTGCTTCCTGGATCCAAAGCCTTGATCCAAGACCCCTGGGCCTCGATGGACCCTCCGCCCTCCTGGGAAAGCCGCCTCCGGAAGCGCAGAGGGTTTCATTCCCCATGCCCATCGGTTTGGGCCTGAACCAGTGAGGTTCTCCTTCCTCCTCTTCCCTGGTAGCGGGAAACGCTCTTCTTCCCCCTGCAGCCTCTTCCCCCGCACCGCGGCAGCGTCGGGGACGTTTCCTGAGCTCGGGGCACGGGAGCTGCGGTGACGCTGGGGCCGGGGACAGCGCAGCGCTGGCACCTGGACCATGGCCCTTGCTGAGCGCCGTTACCCGGGCTCCCCTTTCCAGCCCAATCCGTATCCTACCCCGCGCTGCAGGAGAAATCCCGGATCCGGGACTCGCGTGGCCCATCCGCCTCCAACGGGATGGCCACCTTGGAGCCGCGGGCTCCCAGCGTCCCAGCTTGGCAAATCCTGCCAAACCTTCACCCCCGGGAAGCGGAGATGTGACCGGGAGAGGGAGGAGCAGCCGCAGCGGCGAAGACCTCAGCAGCGCCCGATGGGGTTCGGCTTTCAGGCTCGGCTTAGGAATGGAAAAAAGGGGGTTTCCTGGTGGAGGAAGGAGCTTTCCAGCAAGCTGCCCTTCCAGTTCTCCCACCCGTCTTGGAAATGGCCTCTCTTGCCCCTGTTCGACCTTCTGAGGGCTCCTTGCTCCCACATCACTCGTTTTGGGCACCGCGCAGACTTGCTCGCTCCGGAGAGCCGGGAGTGCCGAAGGGCGCCAGGAGGAACAGAGCCAGGGAGGCCGGGATGGAGGAGACCTTGGATCCCCGGGATGGAGGAGACCCCGGATCCCCAGGATGGAGGAGACCCCAGATCCCAGCACAGGCAGACAGTGTCCGTGTGCATGAGCGAGACGTGTCGGCAGGTGTTCCACGGGGCTTGGGATACGGAGGAGACGTCAGAGCTGGATAAAGGGCTCGGGCGCTCCAGGTTTGGAGTTTCCTTGGCTGTCTTTCTCAAACATGCACCTGGCTGGGGCCGAAGCAGTTTGCTCCAAGGGAAGGCAAATGCCCAGGCAGCATCCCGGTGTGGGTGAAGAGCCCATGGGTACCTGTTGGCATTGGCGGGCAGGGACCCCAGAAAAGCAGGGAAAGCTCCACGTGAGCGCTGCAAAGGCAGACGGAGGAAGGAAAGAGCAAGATGGTCCGGGCCAGCGCGTCGGGTGCGGAGCGAAGGTTGCGGAGCGGCTCAGGGCTCCGCGGTGTCCGGAGGGTCCCCGCAGCGCCGCGTTGGTGCGAGCGGCTTCGGCATCGCCGGGAGCTCAGTGCCCCCGGGATGGGATGACGGAGCCCTGGCACAGGCTGCCCAGGGAGGCTGGGCAGGCTCCCTTCTCCGGAGCTCTTCCCAACCCGCCTGGATGCGCCCTGTGCCCCCTGCTCTGGGTGTCCCTGCTGGAGCAGGGGTTGGACTGGGTGATCCCTAGAGGTCCCTTCCAACCCCAACCACTCTGTGAGTCGGTGATGGGCACGTGGCTCGGGAGCGGGATGGATCCATCCTGCTCCTGCTCCCGCTGCCACACCCCGTGCCGCCTTTCCCCTCTGCAATTCCCCATCTCGTAACCCTCCAGCCTCTTAAGATATTGCCCAAAATTGCCATTAATGACCCTGCTGCCGGTCGGAGGCACCGGCCTTTCCCATTGGAGCCAACCAGCCAGTCCTGCTGCCTTTCCAGGCGCACATCCCAGCGTCGGAGCATCCCATCCGGAGCAGCGTCCCGCCGGGAGCAGCCTCGTGCCGGCACCCGCCGCCCTGCCGGGTTATCCCTCTGCTTCGCCCTTCTCTGGACGGCGCGGGGACAAGGGGACAGCGGCGTCCCCGGCCCCCACGGGGGGATGCGCCGCCTGTTTGGCGCTTTACTCGGAGCTAAAGGGGAAAAAAGGAGGGCTAAAAATAGTCCCGAAAACTTCCTGTGCCGCTGCCAGGTGGCCGGGGTGGCCGGTGGCGGCGCCGCCGCTGCCGCCTTCCCGGGAGCGCCCGGGCCCGGCCCTGTCTGGCCGGGATGCGGGAGGCCGAGTGCTTGGGAGGTTCGGGAAGGAGGAGAGCGCGGCGGCTGCTGGAGGAAACGCTGCCCGTGGGGTTGGGCTTTATTAGCCCCTGGAGAATCCAGGAGTGCTTGCTCTGCTGATCCAGGCCCGCGGCCGCTGCCCAGCTCCGGATCCCGTTCCGGGCAGGCAGTGGGAAAAGGCGCCTTTCCCGAGGCCACCGGGCAGCCGTGGATTGCTGACAGCTCTGGCTCCCCATAGGCCTGGGATGGGAATGTGCTCGGAGCTGCTCCCAGCTCATCCCGGCGCTGCTGCTGGGCGCCGGGACCCCAGCTGGGATGGAGAAGGATTTTTGGGATATCCCTGTATGGAAGTCTGTGCTTGGGGATGTAGGACAGGAGACGAGCCTTGGAGTAGGGATGCTCGGAGCTTCCCGCAACGGAGCAGCTGCATCCAGCATCATTCCATGGGGCTGCAGGGCGCATCGCACCCAGGCGGCCGCATCCCCAGCCTTCCCGGGAAAGGAGCTCTCCGGGCTGCAGCAGCGCAGCAGGGAATCCCGGAGAACCCGCGGGCAACCAAGCGGGATGCGGGCGCGGGAGGCGCCGCGATGCCGGCAGCCCGGCGCGCTCCCCGCGGGAAGAGGAAGCCGCCGGGGCTCAGGGTGACCCGGCAGAGCCGCGGGGCCGCGTCGCAGCCGGGGGAGCCCCGGATTTGGGGAAGCGAGGAGGGATCCACTCGAATCCAGGAGGGATCTGTGCGGCACAGGCAAGCGGCACGCGCGGGCAGCGGCGCGCTCGGCTCCTTCCCGCCGTTCCCGTTTTCCGTCCCGACGAGGCTTGGAGGCGCGCGGAGCGGTGCCCTGCCCCGGTGGGGCTTTCCCAAAAAAGGCCTGAACTCTCGGGTGCCTCTGCCACTTCCCTTACCACTCCCTTTCCTGTGAGAGGATGTGTCGCTCGCTTGGCTTTTTGGGGCTTTTCTTCTGTTTTTTTTTTTTCTTTTTTTTTTTTTTTTTTTTTTTTTTTTTTTTTTTTTTTTTTCCTGGCTCCGCGGCGCTGCCCGAGGCCGTCCCGGGCCATGGCCCCCCGCAGCGAGCAGGTAGGGCGCCCCGCTGCAGCGGGTGACGATGCGGGTGACGATGCGGGTGACGATGCGGTCCCGGTTCTGGTGCCGGGGCTTTGCCGGGCGCCTCCCGCAGCTCCGAGCACCGAGCAGGGCGCCCGGAGCTGCTGCTTGGCCCCACGGCCGCTCCGCAAACCCGTGAGGAAGAGGAGGCTGCGAAGGCTGCCGTAGGGCATTTACTCCCCGCGTGCAGGGCTTGTTCCCATGGCGGGCTGGGAAGCGCCGTGTCCCACGGCCGCCCGTCCTGGGAATTGCTGGGGGTCTGTTCTCCCCGCTTGGGAAACGTCCCCTTTTCGGCCGCCTTCCTCTTTTGCAGCCGCCCGCGCCTTCCCTCTCGCCGCCCGCGGCAGCTTCCTGATCCGGTGGCACCACCGGCCTCCCGGCGGCCCAGCCGGGCTCCCGGCCTGCGGCACCGCGGCACCACGGCGGGATGCGGGTGCCGCTGGACACTCGGGCGCGGGATGCAGGATGCTCGGGATGCAGGATGCTCAGGCCATGGGATACAGGATGCTTGGGATGCAGGATGCTTGGGCCATGGGATACAGGATGCTCAGGCAGTGGGATACAGGATACTCGGGATGCAGGATACTCAGGATGCAGGATACTCGGGATGCAGGATGCTCAGGCCATGGGATGCAGGACGCTTGGGGTGCAGGATGCTCAGGCTGTGGCATGCAGGATGCTTGGGATGCAGGATACTTGAGATGCAGGATACTCGGAATGCAGGATGCTCAGGCCATGGGATGCAGGACGCTTGGGGTGCAGGACACTCAGGACACAGGATACTCAGTCCGTGGGATGCGGGATGGTCGGGATGCGGGACGTGTAGGCTGCAGGCTGCTCCAGCACGGGGAGGCTGGCGGAGCAGCCGGGAGCACTGGGACCTCGTGCACTGGACACTCGGGTGCAGGGGGTGTTGCTGGGGCCGCCAGCGCTCGCCCGAGGGCCGCGCGCGGGGCAGGAGCATCCGCCGGCTCCAGGAGGACGGAGCAGCCCCCGGTGCACCGTGGGCCCGGCCCGCGGCTTCCCTCCCCGGCTTCCTTGCACTCATGTGACACCGCGGAGCGGCTCCGACTTCCCCCTGCCCGGCCTGCAAACAGCACGGAGTGACTCAGCCCCGCTTCCCCATCGCAGCGGGGACCACGCAGGGCCCCGCGCTCGGTGTCCGGGGCGCTCCGGCCCTTTGGGGGCAGCTTTCCTTAACGGAGCAGCTTTTCCTTCCATGCAGGGGTTGGGAGCATGTGGGGCTGCAGTGCATCCAGGATTGCATCCCGTGGCAGGGATTGCATCCCATTGAAGGGAATGCATCCCACTGAAGGGATTGCATCCCATTGCGGGCCGCGCTACTGCCGCAACGTAGTGTGGGACCACCAGAGCATCGCCCATCCCAACCTCCCTCCTGCTTTCCCTGTCACCTTGCACCGTTTCCCATCCAGCTCCACAGTGCCAATGAGGAGCTGTTCCTGTTGGGATGTGGCTCCATAGCCAGGTTGGAATGCTGCGTGCAGCTCCACAGCCAGGTCGGGATGTTCCGCACAGCTCCATGGCCAGGCCAGGAAGCTCTGCGCAGCTCCATGGCCAGGTCAGGATGCTCCATGCGGCTCCATGGCTGGGTTCGGATGCTCCATGCAGTTCAGCAGCCAGGTGGGGATGCTCCACATGGCTCCACTCTCAGGCCAGGATGCTCCATGTGGCCATGACCAGGCTGAGATGCTGCGTGTGGCTCCGTGGCCGGATCTGGATGCTCCATGTAGCTCTGCATCCAAGTTGCGATGCTCCACGTGGCTCCACCCCCAGATTGGGATGCTCAATGCGGCTCCATGTCTGGGTCAGGACACTCCATGTGGCTCTGTGTCTGGGTCGAGATGCTCCATGTGGCTCCATGGCCATGCTGGGACACTCTGCACGGTTCCATGTGTGGGTTGGGACGCTCCATGCGGCTCCGTGTCAGTGTCAGGACATTCCATGCGGCTCCGTGTCTGTGTCGGCACGCTCCATGCGGCTCCGTGTTGGTGCTGGGACACCCCATGCGGCTCCGTGTCGGGATGCTCCATGCGTGAGTCGAGTTGCCCCATGCGACTCCACGTGCGGGTCAGGACGCTCCATGTGGCTCCATGTCCATGTCAGGACCCTTCACGTGGCTCCATGTGTGGGTTGAGATGCTCCATGTGACTCCATGTGCAGATCGGGACGCCCCTCGCGGCTCCATGTCGGTGTCGGGACGCTCCATGCG
>NW_020455532.1:1447282-1449582 GCF_003342845.1 Nothoprocta perdicaria | reverse complement strand
TGTCGGGATGCTCCATGTGACTCCATGTGTGGGTCGGGACGCTCCATGCGGCTCCGTGTCGGGACGCCGCTGGCGGCTCCGTGCCCGGCTGCCGCCTGTGTGACGGGGCGCCGCTCTCTCCCGCCCGCAGGCTGCGCGCAGGCGGCTGCAGGGACCCTAACGCGGGCGCCGCCGCCCCGCGGCCGCCCCCCAGCCCGGCGGGAGCCGAGCGCCGCCCACGGGACCCCCCGGCGCCCGCCGCCCGCCGTGCATGAGGCTGCGACGCAGGTGAGCGGGGACGCAGGGGACGGGGACACGGAAACGCCGCCGCGGCTCCCCGCGTCACCCGTTGCCCTCCCGCAGTACGCAGGACCCGCGTCCGCAGCGACACCCCTTCCGATGTCCCGGCATGAGGCTTCTCCGACAACGGTGCAACCCGCCAGCAACCACCGCCCCAACGCCTGCTGCTTCTGCTGGTGCTGCTGCTGCAGCTGCTCGTGGTACGTCCCGTGCCCGGCACCGCGGCCCCCTTCCCGGGATGGCGTTTGGGGACATGGACCTTGCAAGCTGGCGCCCTGCTGCTTGCAACTTGCTCGCGCATGGGGAGCCTTCGGGGACAGCGGAGCTGTGTTTCCCTCCCTGTTGTCCCTGCGAGGGATGGGGAGCGTTTGAGGGGACATGGAGGACCCCCCCGCTGCAGCGTTTCCTTCTGCCAGGCGGGCGCAGGGCTGTGGCGCAAGCAGGAAACGCTGCGGTTGCCGCTGGGTCCGGAGCGCCGGCACCGGGGGAAGTTGGATGGGGGCCGCTTTCCTCTTGTGCACATCGGGGGGAATCACAGGCCATGGCAGCCCCCAGGGGCCCCCCAAAGCCCCTCCGGGGCTTTGGGGGGCCCCTGGGGGCTGCCATGGCCCAAACCAGGAGCCCTCCGCCCGCTGGGATATCCTGGGATGGGTTTCCCCCGGGAAAAGGGCAGTGGGAAGCTGGGAATGACCGAGCAGCCGGCGCTGAGATGCACTGACCTCTGCCGGCTGCTCCGAGGCTGCTGCAATTGCCCAAATGCAGGAAAATGCAGGAAAACCGGTGGTGCATTTGGGTCACAGCTCTGGGCATTGGGGCAGGGGACACAGGGACCCGTTACTACCTCTCCGCATGCCCGTTAGGAACGAGGACCGGGAGCGAGCATGGAGGGCGTCTCGGGAGACCAAACTGGAGCCCATCCCAAACTGTGAAGCCTGGTGAGTGCAGGGGCAGGAGGGCAAGGGGCAGCAGGAGCTCGTGCCGGGGGTGGCAGCGTGAAGGAGGTGGCAGGACGTGACACGGAGCGGTGCAGCCTCCCCTTGCACCCTGCAACCACCCTGCAGCGCTGCGACACTCACAGAGGCTGCAAAAGCCGCAGCACCCACGTTGCGCTGCCCGGATCCCGTTAATTCCCCCCCGGATTAATTACCGGCCCGCTTTGGCCCCGCGCTGACGCTCTCCCCGGCGCCCGCAGCGCCAGGCCCACGGCCGAGGAGGTGCGGGGCTGGGCACAGTCCTTCGACAAGCTGATGAAGAGCCCGGCGGGTCGCAACGTCTTCCGGGAGTTCTTGCGGACTGAGTACAGCGAGGAGAACATGCTCTTCTGGCTGGCGTGCGAGGAGCTCAAGGGCGAGTGCAACAAGCACAGCATCGACGAGAAGGCCCGCACCATCTACGAGGACTACATCTCCATCCTGTCGCCCAAAGAGGTAGGGGCCAAGCGCCGCGAGCAGCTCGTGGCGGGGACACTGTGGCATGGGAGCATGCCAAGGGAGGAGCATCCCATGGATGGGAGCACCCTCAGATTGCAGCGTCCCAATGAAGGGAGCATCCCAAGATGAATGTGCCTGGGATAGGGGAACCTCAGGGTGGGAGTATCCCAAGGGGGGAGCATCCCACAGATGGGAGCACTCTCTGATTGGAGCATCCCAACGATGGGAGCATCCCAAGATGAGAGCACCAGATAGGAAAACCCCAGGGTGGGAGCATTCCAAGATGGGAACAACCCAAGATGGGAGCAACCCAAGATGAGAGCACCCCTGATAGGAGAACTCCAGGGTAGGAGCATTCTAAGATGGGAGCACCCTGGTGTTGGACCATCCCAAAGAGCAGAGCATCCCAAGGATGGGAGCATCCCAAGATAAGAGTACCAAATAGGAGAACCCCAGGTTGGGAGTATTCTAAGATGGGAGCAGCCCGGTGTTGGACCATCCCAAAGAAGGGACCATCCCAAGGATGGGAGCATCTCAAGTTAAGAGTATCCAATAGGAGAACCCCAGGTTGGGAGCATTCCAAGATGGGAG
>NW_020455532.1:1420658-1446946 GCF_003342845.1 Nothoprocta perdicaria | reverse complement strand
GCTCCGCGCCGGGCGCTGCCGCTCACGGCCGCTCTCCCCGGCGCGCAGGTGAGCCTGGACTCGCGCGTGCGGGAGGTCATCAACCGCAAGATGCAGGAGCCGTCCTCGCACACGTTCGACGACGCGCAGCTGCAGATCTACACGCTCATGCACAGGGACTCGTACCCCCGCTTCCTCAACTCGGCCATCTACAAGGCGCTGCTGCAGGGCGCCTCGCGCTCCTCCTCCGAGTCCTAGGCCCCGCCGCGACCCCCTTTTTAGCTTTTGACCCAGGAACTGGCTCAAGGTGCCGCGTCCGGACAGGGGGGACAGTTTGGGACACGTCGGGGGGCCACAGGCCGCCCCCCAGGGGCTCTAGGAGGCCACTTGATCCCCCCCGCTGCCCAGGAGTCCCCACGTGGGGACCAGTTGGGGACCAGGGGTGGCAATGGGGAGGGGGCAGTGGGGGGGGAGGGTTGTTTGTTGTTGTTTTGATTTTTTTTTAACTTTTTATTTTAATTGCTTTTTGTTTTGGTTGGCTTTTACGGCGGGGCGGGGGCAGGCGCCTGTGTACATATAAACGCTCGCCAGGTTTACGCCGCTCCGTCTGTTCTGCCGCGCGGCATCGGGCCAGGACCGGGTCGGGGCCGCGGCCCCCTGGATCCCCCCATCCGCCCACCCCACACCAGCAACTGGGAATGGGGAAAAAACAGGAGCTGGGGGAACAATCCCACCCCCATGSTCACTGCTGCCAGGGAGCCGGGATGCCCTAAGCAACAGCCCCCATCCTGCTGGCACTTCCCTCTGCATCCCGGAGCCACATCCCGGCCGSGCTCTACGTGGGCTAGGAGGCTCCCAGGGAAGCTACAGGGTATCCCGGGATTCTGCTCCAGCCAGCGGGACTGTTCAAGGGCCAGTTCTCACCCCAAACCAGCCCAGGGTGTCATCCCCATCGCCCCTTTTCCCTTCTTCTCAAAGAGGGAGGGAAGAGAGGGCAGGGAGGAAAAAAGAAGGAGCGCTGGTACTTTTTACTGAAGATGATTTTTAAACACATTCTCCTCCTAGTTTGGGTTTGCTGTTTGTTTGTTTCCTTCCTTCCTTCCTTCCTAGTGGTGGGATGGCACGGATATTCCTGTCAGTAAGTTTACCTTTGCTTGCCAAGCTGGAAATACAACTCAAAGCAAGGTATTTTTTGAGAGAGATCAGAGCTAGCTGGTTTCCTCGGGGCCGTTCTCCGGGGTTTCAGCAGGTACCAAGGCAGCCAAGGAGCCGCTTCGCTGCCGAGGGCTCTCGGCTCCCTGTGTTTTAAGAGGGATGCGGCTGTGACGGCCACTGACGGCTGCGGAATCGCGGCACCGYGAGGCCAGAGCCTCTTCCCTCGCCTTGGAGAAGCTGCTTGTCCAGTTTGGAATCTCTGCTCCCTATGGAATTCCAGACTGCCAACTGACTGCACTCCGGTGCAACCTCCCCTTACAGTAATATGAGGAGGAGGGAAATAACTTGGTAATTAACTGGCTTCTGCTCACGGCAGCCAACTTGGGTTAGACCCCAAGCTTTTCCCATGTGTTACCATGAGGACGCTACTCCCTCCGCAGGCTGCTGGAATAATCCAATCCCGCACTCCTGGCATCCTTGGATCTCCCCTTCCTGGGAGCACTGGGGGCAGCCTTTAAAGCCACCGCCCTGCGGAAAGGATCCTGCTGGGATCCATAAGGAGCTTCCCAGGCCTGGCACGGGGCTGGGAGCGCCTGTGGCCTCCCTTTCATGTGGCTGCTTCCTCCTCTCGAATCCTCCCGAGCCCTGGCGAMCGGCTGCTCCCTGGCAGGCTGCAAAGCCAGTGGAAATACCAGTTTTTCACTCTGGAGCAGGCAGCAATGCACCAGAAGATGCAACTGCAAATGCTGCCGTGCAGAGGACGGACCCAGCCTCAAGCTCTGAAGTCTCCCTGGGGCCCTTGAAGGCCATGCAGAAAAGCCAGGTAAGAGCTGGGAAGCGAKGGGAGATACTAAGAGTATCACATTGAAACTGCCTTGAGGAARGAGCTTTCTGCTGGCTTCCACTTCCCCCCTCACTAACCATCTGATCCTGCAGGAACCCAAGGTCACACTGGAGTCTCACTCTRTTTCTAGCTCCCTTCTTCCTCATCTCTCCCTTTGCAGGTGTTAGCTCCAGGCTCACTTCAAAACCTCATCCATTTGCAGAGCTAAATTCTAACAGCCCCTACTGACCTCTGTAATCCCAGTCTCCTCCAGCTTGGGACTGCTGGGACGTTCTCGGCATTTCAAGCTTTTCCCCCTAGCCCTTCTGCTAGGCCCTCCAGAAAAATGAGCCCACTTTCAGCAGCCAGGCCAGGAGCAGAGCACACAAAAACTGGGAGCTCTCTGGGACCCTCTTTTTAACACCCTCAATGGCCAGTGAATTCCCTCCACCTACTTCATTATTGGTGGTTTCTGGCTAAATCGGGATTGTTCCCAGGTTCCTTGGATCAGGAGCAGCTGGTCACAGGAGCAGCCTTGGGCAAGATGAGAAACCTGGCCAGCAGGAACAGTGAAAGCCCAGGCCAGCCCTGACCTTCCTCGTCCCCAACAAGGTAGCAAGGGAGCCTCAGCTCCAYGATGCTCCTTCCATGGAGGCAGGGAGTCCTGGGAAGTGCTCACCTCAMCGGGTCTGTGCCTAGTGCTCTTTCTAGTCTGTTACATCCTGGATAACGTGTCCTCAGTGCCCTCTTTGCAGCAGGTGACATCACCAGGTGTGTGTCACACACGAGGAACCCAGCCCCAAATGACCAAACCAGTGCCAAGACAATGAATACTACTGATCTCCAACTGAGCTTGAGAGCATCATCCAGTCTGTGGCCCCAAAGCTGTGTGCCCCCAACAGGCCTGGATTTGGCCCAGTGCTTTGTGGCTCATGAGCTGATTAAAAGCCAGTCTTTGTGGACTGGGAGAACACTTACGAGCAGCTTCATGCCTTCTGGTAGTCCAAGCACTGCCCAGTGCTCCTCCATCCAGGCAAAGACTGGTCGTCCAGCTCTCGCGTGCCGCAAACGCCAAGTGCTGCACGCCCACAGTTGGAATAAAAGTCAGAAACTGACAAAAATGTTTAATATTAGTTTGGAAGAAAAAGTTACCATACTCGCTTAGATGAGAAAATAACGACTACGTGTGTTTAGTGAGCTTTCCTGCTAAAACTGTCCAGCCACTGCTGTGGCTCTCCACTTAGGCCCAAGCAGGGAGGCCGGGCTCCCTGCAGCTGCTCTCAGTGCGTGACACAAAGCAAACTCACTTGGGATACAAAACACAACAGCCGCGGGAGCTGGCGGATGGAGGCTGCGCTCTGCTCTGCGTTTGGCTGCCGCTCGTGGGCCATGGCACATTTCAGCAGAACTGTAAGAGAAGGGAGGTTAAACCCCGATTAGAAAAGGGGAGCTGGGGAGGTGCAGGGCGTGCGCTGGTTGCCTGCAGGAAGGTGGGGATCCAGGTGATGGTTGCTCAGGCTGGCAAGGGCTGGGGTTTTGGCAGAGCTCGGTCCCGCTGCAGGAGCTGCACAGAGCTCCCCTTTGCACCCCTCAGCTCTGACACCTTGCAGTGCTGCCCTTTCTGCTCACYGTGAGCGGGTAGGGAGCCTTCTGCTCCCGTCCACCTTCTCTGCACAGAGCATAAMGGAGCAGGTTTAGAATCCTAAGTGTCCTCGCCACCATCTCTTGGAGGGGCGCGGGGAGCATGAAAAGCACCATGAAGCTGCTCAGGACAGAACAGGGGATTGCAGCGGGGGGGATGAGAATGTGAGACATGACCCCAGCTGGTCTGCAGAGAGAGGATGAACCCAGGAGCTCTGGCCTCTGCGCTGGGAGGAGGGATCCCTCGCTAGAGCAATGTCAGTGTTGGGCAAGCACCTCTGAGGCCAGCAGTACCGTGGGTGCAGCCACCCTAACACCCCTCAGTGCCAGTAATATCCTTGGTGCGCTACCTTCCAGCGATTCCCACACTCGTTGCACACGACGAAGGTGGTCATGGGCTCATCAGAGCTGCGGGTCTGCACCTGTGAAGGAGAGAAGAGAGATGAGAGCCGAGCAGCACGCAGGGCCACGCAGCAGCAGCTCCCTGTGCCTTCAGCCACCAGGGAACCCCGCTGGCCATCTCTCCCAGCCACAGACCATGGAGAAGCCAGCTCTGGAAAGGCAAAGGGAGCCTACGTGTAAAATGAGCCACATTTTTGTTTTATACACAAATATGCACCTATATACTTAGGTGCTAGGAGACTTGCCAATCCTGTAGCTAAGCCAGGCTTCGCATGCCATTGAAAATGTTTGTTTAGATCATTTAAGCATGAACAACGTATTAGCTAAGTGCTATCAACAGCTGCCTGCCAGCATCAGGGACCACTGGGGACAGACTCAGCCTTCCAGCAATGAAAGGCCACTGCTGGGGACTGGAGGCCAGCAGAGATGTCCTCCCTCGGCCCTTTTGCTGTCCCTTTCTCGGGGGCAGCTCTGGAGGTGCCCGTCCACACAGCTGGTCCCTCTCCACACCATTCCCAGGCACTGGCTGCACTCAGCGCTGCGGCCACAAAACTCGCAGCCCATCAAGCACATGTTCCAAGTGCAACACGTTAAAAAGCACTCAAGCCGTTCCCTTTTCCATACCTGCGTCCCAGCTTCCCAGGAACACACTTAGCAGGTTCTGCACATTTCTAGTCTGTTTTGTATTTGAGCCATTAAGGAGCTCTGATATTTAACCCAGATGTGACTGCTGCCTCTGAGCAGCTCTTGCCAGACACACATACTTTGCTAAAAATCAGATTTTCGTGGCATTTAAATTCTACAAGGCACCGGGTTTACACTGAAAATAYGGGCACTCCCTGCATAAATCAGCCAGCAGAACTATGCTGAGGGGTAATTATGGTGATCTCTGTAATTACCCAATGTGCAGAGTCGCAGTATTTGCAGGATGCAAATTAAGCATGTTTTGCAAGCATGCTGCATAGCTAAATTCTGTAATTCTCACCCGATGTCAGTGCTTCGCTCTGAATGCTCAAAAACACCCGTTCATCTACTTGAAATTTAGAACCTYTCTGTCACCAGGCAACATTTGGTGATTATCTTTCCATTGCAAAATAATAAAAATACAGAAAAGCTGTTGTTATTTACATCTAGCAGATTCTGCCCTGACCTGCTCCAGAGCACTTTAAGTGAGGCCAGRGCCCCAGATGCTGCTGATGCAGCTGAGGTACAGGCCAGTTCCAGGCAAGCTGGAGGGACACRGGCAGAGCCAGCCCTTGGGATGCAGGACTGCTCTTGAGCCCAAGGAAAAGCCCTGTCAGCTGCCTGCACATCTGTGCAGTGTCACATCTGTGCTTGCACATTGCAACCCAGCTTGTTCCTGGATTATTCTGGATATTCTGGATATTTCTGAAAATCTGACTCAGAGCAAAGGCACATTGATCTCCAGGCGGCTGCAGTGGACAAGGGAACCAAAAAGTCCTGGCAAAGCATGCGGTTTGGAGCAGCTGCCCATCAAGGAGAACAAGTCCTCTCTTCCTGCTCGCTCTGTGGCTTCATTTATCCTTTACTATAATGTTCCATCTGTGTGTATTGCTTGATTTTAAATAGGGAGGATTTATCCAGCTGCAGTCTATCTACACTCCTTAATTTGCACTTTTAATACCACCGACGTGCCTGCCTTTGTCCCGACAGCCTCTCTTCTCTATACTACCCACTCCCCTTTCTTTCCCAAATCTCCACACTTCTTTAAAGCCTTCCCAGCACCTGTTTCCAGTGCAAAGCTCTCTCAAGCTGCTCATGTATCAGTTGCTGACAGCTTCCTTGCTGGCTGCTGATGCAAAAACCCTGCTTTTAGAGATGCAAATCAGCATTTGCACAAATGGGCAGAACAATTTCTGCAAGCTTCGAGGGAGAGATGGGCACAAAATCAGCAGCACCGTGCTGTAAAAGCCCTGAATGTGCAAAAAGTGACATGACTGTCAAAATTTGTCCTGTGCTGCAGGACCTGACGCAGAGTAACCAGAGCTCAGGACCAGTGGAGATCATGTCCTGTGCTTGGGTCAGTGCTGTGGGGGCTGTAGGAGCCAGAAGACCAACCTGGGTGTAGGTGCAGTTCTTCTTCTTGCATTTCCCACAGGTGAAGAGGTCGGTCTGCGTCCCTCCCGTCTTGGCCATCTGATGCTCCCGGATTGCTTCTTTCGTCATGGCTTTCCTGATTTCTTTCAGCTCGTTACTGGCCATTTCCTTTCAAAAAAAAAAAAAAAAAAAGCAATAAAATCACATCTGTCCACAGTTTTACCACCACACCCACTGCAGGGGAAAGAAGCAACAGGGCAGGATGGCTTAAGGGATRGGTAATAAAGGGAGAAGCCTTTTGTTTCTGGTTATTGCCTAATATCTAGTGCTTTTTCATGATCTAAAGTCCCAGAAGACTCCCCTCCACAGTGCAAATCCCACTGCTAACCTCTTCCCCCRTGCACTCTGGCAGCAGCTGCACCCCGAGCCGTGCAGCCCTCTCAGCAGACCAAGTCCCCACTTCAACCCAATCCCACTGCCACAGCCCCTGTGTGCGACAGACCCTCTCTGACTTCCTCACCTCCGAGGTCATCACTGCGATCTGCTCAGGGGTAATGGCCCCGCACAGCACGTTCTTTTTCAGCTCAGGGTTTTTGGAGTCCTTCAGGTTCGAGATGCGGCTCCTCACGCGGTTTTTGTACTTCATGTCGGTGTTCTTGATGTCCTGGTATATGCGTGCGTGGCAGTCAAGGAGCGTGCAACCAACCCGGAGAACTCCAAGCACTTTCCACACCATTCAGGTGCAGCAGGAATTGTCACTGCTGCCAGGGCATACAACAGGGTGCTGCCGTCCCAAGACAGTGCCTGCTCTGGGAGGGTAACACCGGATTTGAGAACAGATTTCTGCAATCCCAGAGTCCAGGGGCTATCAATTCTTCTGGTCTTTTCCCTGTGCTGGAAATAACCTTTACTTTCAGTTACGCAGCAAGGCAGCCACAAAACGCTCTGCTAACAGCATCCAGCTGCATCTCCCTCCCCATCGGCCCCATATCAAGCAATCTCCTGGCTTATCTCACACCTACCTGCAACTTGATCCCCTCTGCTCCATCCTCCCCATCGCTTTTGCCCCACGTCAAACTCTCCTCAGGAAGGTGGCAGAGGGAAGCTGCATGTACCTGGAAGCAGAGCTGGGAACGGGAAGCAGGATTTTGGCAGGAGGGAGAAATTGAGGCCTGAAAATCCATGTGGTGCAGCCGGAAAGGAAAGGGCTGTGTCAATCACCCCGGCAGGGGCTCGGCTCGGAGCTCCCAGTACCGCATTCACGTTTCCTTAGTGATCCAGGACCGAGCCAAGCGGAGCTGGAAGCCAACCCCGAGCCCTGGCAAGCAGAGCCGCACCGCAATATTCACACAAAGAAAGCAGATTGACCCATTTTTCCCCATTAATTTCCTGGCCTGGGGGCTCCACTCATGCAGGCCCTTGAAAAGCTCCATATAGCAAGGATATATTCTTCGATCTGGGCCGCTATRTGCTCGCAGTCAGCACCAATGGCAACATAGTCATCTGCAAGACAAGAGAACAGGGGGTCAATCACTTCCCAACAGGCAACTGTATTTCTGAGATGATACAAATCTACAGAGTTTGTTATTCTGATTTAGGGGCTCCTGACATCAGCTGGCATCCTGGCCTTTGGTCTAGGCACCCTTCGACTCTTTGGAAAAGGCCAATGATAAAAATAGACAAATCCAGACAGTTTATGCCCTCTGCCTCTCTGCTCGATGGGCTACACTGGGGTACAGGTAAAAAGAACCTGCTCCCCCTTCCCCACAACACACATAGCTTTCCAAAATCCAGTGTATCCCTGGTATGGTTGAGGTCAAGCACATCGAGCCAGGAATTGATTCTCAGTGGCCACACTGTCAGTGAGAAGTAGCTCCACTGGATCAACTAATGGGGCCTGAAAATACACAGTGCTGGAGTCGAGCCTGCGTTTCGCAGCTCTGTGCTCCATCCCACCTTACCTTTCCTTTACAGACCCCTTCTTGCCATTAAACAGCATCATACAGAGCACAGGAGCTGCAAGAGCTTGGACACTGGTTATGTCAACCCATACCATAAAGCAGGGGAAGGTAGAGCAGAGCGGAGCTAAATGCAGCACCAGAGGTGAAGGAACTATTTTTCAGGCTGCACAGAGCAAGGGTTTTGATAAGAGCTGCACAAAGTATGCAATGCAACATATATGTACACATATACATCAGTAAGGCTTGAAATGTGGACATAAACATTCAGCAAAGATAGAAATGATGACTTTCTGAACGTGCCATCTATATTCTCTGGAGAACTCCCAAGCCCACCTGGATGCCACCCTGTGCCACATGCTCTGGGTGTCCCTGCCTGAGCAGGSGGTTGGACTGGATGATTTCTAGAGCTCCCTTCYAACCTCAACCATCTGGGATTCCGGGATTCCTCGGCTGCAAGCGCTCCTGCTTGCACACACAATTCCTAATGCCATCGCCTGACACACTGCCATGGTCCMGCTCAATGCCAAATCCTATGCAAGTGTCCAGAAATGCCACCGTGGCAGCAAATCTAACACAGGGGTGACCAGTGGCTGGACTTTGCTGAGCGGAGATCCCGCTGCCAGGAGGCACCAGGAGCTACGGAGCACATTGGACAACACGGGGTCCCCTCCCTGCCTTACCATCGGCCTGCAGAGCGGTGGTCAGCATTTCTCTGCATTTGTTGCGGACCGCGTCGCAGGTGACGGGCGCTGGAGGGAAGCTGGTGATTTTGGGGGTGGTCGGAGTCTTCGGAGGCTCCTGCCTTTTGTTGGAGCTAAAAGAGAAACTTCACCTGTCAGAATGCCGCAGTTCGGGTCACCGAGAGCACTGAAGGGACCAGCAGGCACACGGCCAAGCACTCTGTTAATTATAATATGAAACCAGTCAGAGGAAACGGTGCAAAGACACATGCCCCAAACCAGCACACKGTGCGATACAGCAGCCACCATCACAACCCCGACACAGGCTCCTCCACGGACTCTGATGCTTTAACCCATTAGGCAGACCCAGTACCCACGTCACGACCACTGATATCACTGATATCCATGCCAGACCACTAGATATCAACTGAAAACACCATGAAGCTGCTGGACACTGTCAGTCACACAAGCTCAGGACTTCTGTGAGCACCAGCACTCGCTGGGTCTGTTATCGCAGCCACACAGCCCGTCCTGTCCCTCCTGCTTCCCAAAATACAACAAATATTCTCCGTAACTGCTCTCAGAAGCAAGGGAGCAGAAGGCAGCACTAAGGGTAATCTCAGTGGGTGCTGAGCTGCTCCTCAATTCACATCTAAGATGTCAGAGCAGAAGAGAACAGCGAAACAGAAAAATCCCCGCTAAGATCCAGCCCTGCAGCTTCTATGCTAGGATGTAGAAAGGAAACGGCTCCTTCAGCTCTGGTATTTTCAAAAAACACATCAGAGGGCCTTTGATTTTCCCTGTGGCTCTGGACAAGCGTTTTGATTCCTCCTCTTGCAGAAGAGCATCCCTGCATGGGCACATGCGCTTCACCCAGGTGCCAGGCTGACAGAACACAAATAAACAGCCCTTCACTTGCAAAAAAAAAAAAAAGAAAAAAGAAAAAAGAAAAAAAGAGTTTCATTTTCCACCTGCAAGCAATTGTGGGCACTGCAAGGGAGCACCAACATCTGCCTGTTGTGACTGTGCCTCAGGCAGGTCGTTTGCTGGAGGGGAACCAGCCTGAGGCCTAAGGCACCTAATTGCAGCCCAATTAGCACAAGGAAGCACTGCCCGGGTTCTGCTTGCAGCCCTGCATGCCAGGGCTGCTCGGGGGGCACCTACAGCATGCAGACATCCTGCCCATAAAGCCCAGCATCTGCACGGAGAGTCAGTTAGCCTCACAAAAAACAYCCGCAAAAATAGCAATAATAAAAAGGCCTATTATGATTCCCAGATGATTTTATAGAGCTCTTAAATCTAAGCAGCAAAATAGCAAACTTTTCAGCAGAGGTTGCTCTGCCTTTGGTGTTCGGGCCATAAAACGCACAGCATTTCTTGGCAGCGTCTGGGTAACATTAATGCAGGAACAGACAAGAAGGAAGAAATGGGGAAACCCACGAYACGTAACCCCTGCCGCAGTGGAAATGTCTCCTTGAAGACCCAAGTGGTTGGACAATCCCCGTCAGGCTGGGATGCRACTGCCAACTTCTCCTCGGAAATACAACTCTCAAGAACAGGAACTATCACTGCACTGTCCTGGAACGGATTAGTGATCCTACCAGGAGCAGTGCCGGAATCCAAGGGAAGCTGCTGCTGTAGGAACGGAGCCAGACAATTTCAGGGACCGATCCGGGGACACTTGGCTCCTGTCAGCTCAAAGTTAGTGCTACAGGACTTCCATAGTTCCAAATGCCACCAAGTCACCCACAATTTCAGATTGATCTGGCAATGACACCCAGCACAACTCGGGTCGAACCAGAGCTGGAAGATGATTTTTTTTTGCTCAGTTGAAATAGACGCATGGGAAATTATCCTGTGAGCTGACTGGGCTTCTCTCTGATCAGAATAAAATAAGAAATAAAAATACTTTGGTAATATTYGATTTTCAAGAAGGTTCTAGCCATGAGCGCAATTGACTTAGATACTTGGATGTTTATATCCTGGAAGCAGAGGGGAAAAATATCAATCAACCAATAAATAAATAGGTAAGTTTTCCCATTTCTATTATGTAATAAGTAAAGAAATGTTCACCTACATGCATGGGATCTCAAAAAGCTTCTTCAAGCAGCTTGAAGGAAACTGAGGAACTTCTGCTTGGAGAGGTCTGGCGAGCAGAAGACTCCTGCCTGAGTGTCCTCAGCACTAAGTCAATGGCCATTTTGAAATAACTAAAAACACTCCGTCGTGCCACGCTCCATCCAGCTACAAGGCAGGAAAGGCTCTGAAATCTCAAATTTCCACCGGACAGGAAAGCTGTTTCTGGCCTATTTCTAAAAAGAAGTCCCTGGAGTCTATTCTAGAAATCTCAATTGCCCAAGGTAGCCCCAAATGCTGAAAGACGGCGGCTCGCTGAGTCAAAGCACAAGGGAAGATGAGCGGAGTGGGCAAAGGGAATCAAATTCCATTTGAGCCCTGTCAGGCACTGATGGCATCACTGATCACTCCTGATCAAATGCGACAGGTTTTGGCCACTCCACAGACTCTATAGCTAGTTATTTATTAGGCTTTAGAAGTTTACAAYTAGACTAGTTGGAAAACAGACCTCAAACACACTGAGAAGACTTATTTCAGGAAATCCTTGTGGTTCATGCTGTTCCTGTTAAGAGAAGGAACTTTAAAGTCTATCCGGATAACCGAAGTTTCTACGTTAAAAAGAGAACAACGCTAGAGCAAAACGGTGGTAGAGAAGCAGCCAAGGGAAGAGAAACTGGCAGAAGAGCAGAATTCAGGCCTCAGATCCAAAAAAAAAAAAACCCTAAGAAAGGCTTAAGAGGATGCTGGAAAAGACAAAGTTCACGCTGCCAGAGAAACACTAGACACGGCCCATGAGAAGGCAGATCTAAAATGCTGCAGCCTGACGGGATATGCTCAGGATTACAGCAATACAGAACACGGCTTTGCAGGTGCCAGCTCCACACGCGCTGGCCAGAAGCCTTCAGGTCCAGCAGTGTCAGCRCTCTAGTCCCTACGCGAGGCCTTCTGCATCTGTGCTCCAAAAACCAAGGCAAGATCCAGGCCAAGAGCTGCTCAAACATTTCTCCCTGACAGAAGAGGCAGYCCCAGCCAAAAGCTCTCAGACTAAGAGGCTGGGCTCTGTGGATACAAACCGAGCTCTTCTGGGCCTCGGGAGCAGCCTCAGCTGAAGCGGCCATCAGGCCCCGAGCAATGAATCAGCCTCCCTTCATCACAGCCCGCGCTTTAGAGAGCCYGGCCAAAGACTTTTTACTGCTAATAAATTATTTTTGTGTCAAGGCAGATTAGTAGCTTGTTTTGCACCACTATAGAATGAGCAGTCTTGTCTCTGCAAGAAGAGCCCGGGTCAACAGCCTGACACGAGGTGCTCGCTCCTCCTCTGTCTCCCTTCCTCCTGTCTGTCCCAAAAAACCAAGGGCACATCCTGTCGTTTAGAAGATACTGGAGGATGAATACATATAGAAGGCATCAAGGGGAAAAGAAAACACATAATAAAGCAGGAACTGCAGCATATCCAAAGGCATAGCACAAGCCAGAAGGCTCCACTGCACATACCCCATGGCCATTGCACACTGAAGCAGGGCAGAGTGGGGCAGGTTGGGCTAACTTTGAATAATTTTGAATTTCTACAGGCCTTGGCCATTAAATCAGATGTCCAAACAAACCTAGCTAGCTTTGCTCACCAATGTACGCAGGGATGTGCACCACACTTCCTTTGCTCTAGGCTTGGCATTCCCTGCGCTCCTTCTTCCAAAGATTCAGGCAGAGGCTTCTCCCTTCCTCAAACTGCAAAGCTGCTGCCTGGCTGGAGCAGCACCAGACACATCTGTAGAACTTAGCCCTCCTTTACAACCATGCATGAATCATTGGCACRGAGGTACAAATAGCTTTAAGGTTAACTCAGCACGAACTCAGAGGCACTTACTACTGGTGAGAGCAGCCCGTAAGTGCAAAGCAAAATAATTCCTGCTTCGTGTCAAGCTTTAGAAGAAAAGGACCTTCTCTTCCCATCAGGAGGAGCAGACAAATGTTCCCACTGAGGTTTCTGCCCTCACCCTGCAGGGGAAGATGCCTCCGCTCTAGCAGTGCGCAGAAAACACGCACCAAGGCTCTTACCCCACCACTGGCTCAGTGCTACCCTTATCAGCCCTACAGCAGCTCCTCCCCGTGCTCACAGCCTCAGGAAGCGGGTACCAGTCCGCATTTTAGGCTGTTGTTGGGACCGGATACCTGGGAGACTCCAGCCTCCKGCTCGTACTCCAAGAAGACCCTCCTGCACCAGAGTGTCACTGTGTCACCCCCGCACACAACTAGGCCACCACACTGCTACAAAGCTGAACGCTTCTGGCTGGGAGGCCTTCTCCACACATTCCCTGCAACAGTTAGTTGGAATTGTGGTCTTCCTTTCCAATGCAAGGTGAGCCAGCCACAGACGCAAGTAACAAAGCCAAGTTCTCCAGCCCAGCATTAAGCAGCCTGTCTCCTCGGGTGCCCTCGGCAGAGTGGCCCAGGGTGAGAAGGCTCCCACCAAAAGACCAGCCTGGAGACAGGCCCCAGCAAACACAAAAATGGGTGGAGTGACAGGAAAGGTGTCTAAGAGAGAGTCCTCAAAGCAGAGGGAATATRGCATTGATCATCTAAATCCTCCAGCAAATTTCAGAAAGTATCAAAGCTATGAAATACAGACAGTGTGAGGATCTGAGGCTGAAAACACCTCTGGAAAGGGTCTAGGACAAGGCTGTTGAACCTTGCMTTTGCTCCCTCCCCTCGGATCACGCTGCTTCCACTCCATGGCTTAGCAAGTGCAGCTGCAGACAGCGGCAACAGGCTGCAACATTCAGGGCATGGCAAGGGACAAGCATGCAGCGGACCTGCCAGATGGGTGGACATCAGTCCAGAGTGAAAAGAGGACTTCTACCGGTCCTTGCTGACAAGAGGACAAGAAAAAGAGGAAGGTTTACTACAGGGAGGCATGAGGATCACTGCCATCCATCATCTGYGCCTGCAAAGGCTAAA
This sequence comes from Nothoprocta perdicaria, assembly GCF_003342845.1. Taxonomy (NCBI): domain Eukaryota; kingdom Metazoa; phylum Chordata; class Aves; order Tinamiformes; family Tinamidae; genus Nothoprocta; species Nothoprocta perdicaria. The sequence goes on along the minus strand of NW_020455532.1, from coordinate 1,433,216 downwards.
AATAATCTCCATTCTAAAGGAGTTCAAAGTTAGAACTATGCAAAAAGTACAAAAATGCAACACAAAACACTCAGAGGAATGTTTTATTAATAATAATAAAAATAACACAAAGCCGAGAATGGAAAAAAAACAACAAATAAGTCATAAGACGTGAACAAWGGCAACAAAAAAAGGAAAAAAAAAAGAAAAAGAAAAATCACTAAAGCCACTGTATTTTGTAGATGTTTATTTCTGCATTACAGTTCTCTTTTTCTTTATTAAGAATACCACACAGATGGTCACTGAAGATGTCTAGACTCCTGGTGTATGTGACCAGACATTTAAGCATGCCAAATTCCTGGCTCACACACTTAAAATTAAAAATTAACACAAAATGCCACAATAAAACTTAAATTATGTACGAGTACCATCTTTGGCTAAAGGGGAGCATTACCTTTGGTCTCTTGAGTTAGTCTCCTTTGAGGACGATGTTGGCAAGGACAGGTTTTTCTTCTTCTCCTCACTTTTCTCCTCAGAAGCATCTAGATTAAAAAAACAAAAAGAAAAAGCAAACTTGAATGCTCAAGACTTCAGAATTGGTATTTACACAAGAACCCTGAATATATTAAGCGTCTTCAAGAGACCGACCAGAGTTGGTCTAAGGCAAACTGTTATCCTTAGAAAAAAAAAAATATATATATAGGAGAAGAGAGGTGGTCTTGGGGCCTCCCACACCCCCAGACCTTTCATTTGCCTCCAAGTAGGAAGGATTTGGAGGAAGTTTTCCTCACCTGGCCTTTAGGAAGGGAGCAACCCCCTTCCTCGCTGGGAGATGAGCTTCCTCACAAGACATGCCTCATCACAAAGGTTTATTTGTGAGAGGCCTTTGGCTGCAGCGCACAGGTTAGATCAAGTTCTCCACAGCACCACTTTTCCAGCAGTATTTCACGCCCGTGACACTCGAGGGGCCAGTAAGGGCAGGCCCTTGGGGGAATCCCATTTCTCACGTTTCCCAAGTGCTGCTGAAAGCCAGTAGCACAACCCTGCAGAAAAGGTTCATTTTTACTGTAAAAAAGATCAGCTCAAGGGGTAAATTGCGCTAGCCTAGCCAATATGCAGCAGTGCAGCGTTGAAATGCCCACCTAAGGCAGGAGAGGAAAGCAGCACTTCCAACACTCATTTAGTCTGTTAAGAAGCAGGGTCTTCTCAGTCGCAGTTTAGAGCTAGCCGCTCACTTCACTTGAAACAAACACCGTGTCATATTTGTTCTTATTCTTTCACTTTACAGAGCTACACGAGATATCAGTTTAAAAACAGAAACAAGGCAAGTCTGAATTTCATTTCAGTGGCACAGGCTCATTGCCCTATTAGCAGGGCCAACAATTCTTGGTTCTGTTTCGTTTTTAACCACACAAATATAACCACTGGGGACCACATTTGTAAACTTTACATGTAGTTTTGAGGTTGGTTCATTTGGGCTGTATCAGCATGAAGATTCTTCAGGCGGAATTACAAGTTTCTGCTCATCAGTGCCCAGCACCATGAAAGCCTTCCCAGCAGGAAGAAGCCTGGGGGAATTTGCCTACAAAGGTGTTAAAATAAGGCCATACCCCAAACACATTCCAGCATATCCCTTGAAGGCCTCCATCATATCCCTTTCCAGGCTGTTACACCTGGATGACAGCGGATGCTGGTTTAATGTACACCAAAATGTGATGGAGTGTTCAGAGCACAGACACCGTTTACAGTTTCTGCAGCTAACACTGCTAATAATATGACCAGGTACATGTTCAGAACTGTCCTGAAGCTTCCAATACTCTTTCCAGGAAAAATTATGCTTAAGGTCGACAACTGGAACTAAAGCCAGAGGAATGCATGCTAAGACATGAGAGAGGGTGCATTCTGAAAAGCTGACCAGCTAAAATGCTCCATCTACATCAATAGATAAGTTCTCTTATTTTATTGTGAACCCCAATCTCTAGCTGAAGTCAGCTACTTAGTAAGTTGAAGCTGACAGGAAAAAAAATRTGTATTTTCTTACCCAGAAGTTTTTTCCAAGACTTGATGAGTGATTTGGCAAGAGATATCACCTCTTCATCTGTGCTCTGCTTCCTCAGTGCATTTACTGACATCCCAATGCGGGTGGACTGCAAGAGAACGTTCAAATGAATCACTCAGGAGCAGATATTTGTTACTGACCAAAGTCAAAACCAAAGTAACAACCAAAACGTAGAGCACCCAGGACCCCACAGAACCATCATCTCCTCCCAGCTTTGCAAGACCAAGGTGACAGTCTTTGGTTTACTCAAACTGATGCATGAGTTTGGCCTCTGCTCACCCTCAAATGCCTTTTCCACCCATCTATAAACACTTAAAGCTTAGCTTGAAAAAATCCAGGATGAATACCTTAGTCTCTGAATTGTTATTCTATTCACACCTCCCCATAGAGAGCATCCCAAAAATCACCATCACAAAGCCTTAAACAAGCACACCCATGATGGCCCTTCATGTTTGCCACTTTATTCTGCTTTTCCCTCTTTCTGAAATCCATGAAAGGATTTGAGCAGTTACCCACACCTGCCTCATCAAGAGTGCATTAAACTATTGAGGCACCAAAGCCACCTAACTGTGAGTCCAAAGCCACAGTTGGGTACTATTTTCTAGATGCAATGTTCAATTTGATGCTTTGAGTGAGGCAAGAAATCAAAGGGAACCTCATTAAATTCATTTAAACATCTTTTCTGGTTCATCCCGGTGGAGTTTTCCAGCTGTGCAACTCACCTGCAGCAAGTCCAGAGTCATGGGCATACTTTTGAGCTCTTTCAGTAAATCCATTGCACCATCCTGCAGAGGAAAAACAGTCTAACRGTGAGAGTGCCTCCCTATGCAGAGTGTGTCCGGTTCCCAACAGCTGAAAGATACACCTGGAATCACAACCGCCCTCTCAGCACAACACTTGTCTTGCAGGAACAATCCTACTGTCAGATTCAGGGGTTTGGGGGCTCAGATTGAAGATGTAGTTCACCAAATAAATAAATAAAAAGGCATTTTAGCACAAGAGCTTCGCAATAACTCACCCACCGCTCAGAACCACCGCACAACGCMAGAGCTACACGCATCTTTCTACAACTTTCCATGCTATAAAACATCAAGTAGCTGTTTCCAGCCTACTGCTCTTGAGCATTGACGCTGCTCAGCACGAGAACCAAAACCAGCAGCAAGGCCGACAACCAGCGACGTTTCCAGGCACCAGCTGTGCATCCAAGGGCCCAGATCCAGCACCTCCTCAGAGCCGAGCGGCAGGGACAGAAGCACCAGCCGAGGCTGCTCTTGGCAGCACCCTGGGCACAGCCAGGAACGGGTCACTCTCTGCTCACCCTGCAGCTGCCTCCCAATTCCTTCTATCAAGCAAGGTCTTCTAACATTCACATTTAGCAGCTCTTTCTAAATACTAACCACTGCAGGGCCATTGCAGCGCCAGGCCTGCGGATTCGGTAAGCGCAGGGATGCGGAGCGGCCGGCACTGAGGGATCCTGCCCTCACATCCCTCCATGCCCATGCGGAGGGGCCATCTCCAACTCTTCACGAGCAGCAATCCGGCTGCAGGGCCACTCTGCAGGACCGAGGGCAAGAACGCCAGGGCCAAACTGAAGGTTTCTACGCACACAAGTGATTTAATCCAGCACAAACCATGCGTTACTGCACCTGGAATGAGAGACTTGCCATCCAGGCAAGTTTCACACCTTCACTTCCCCAGTGGTCACAGATCATGTCTCTCAAATCCAAACATAAGCAACAAATCTTAACATACAAAATGCCCGATTCCTGTGTCCACAGTGAGAAATGGAGCCACCTGGGGCCAYGGCAATAAACAGGGATCCGCTCAAGCTAGAGCAACAAGCAGGTGCTCCAGGATATCATCCTGCGGGAAGAGTTTGCAGATTAGCTGATAAAATAAACACACCTATATGGTTCAGCGCCACATCAAATGCCAACAGGAGCATTCCAGACAGCTCATTTAAGAAGCTCCCTCCTGTGCTGTGAAGCCTGGAAGTAAATTCAGCAAATCTGCTCCTTTCCCATTGAAACATGGGCATTGTAAGAACTGCTGGCAATGGGACCAGGCTGCAGCTYGGCCTGGATGCAGGGCTGTGGGACAGCGAGCTGGGCTTTCTGCAGCCAACACAAGGGGCCTTCTGAGGGCAGCAGGGAGGATAACAGCAGCAGGGCGTAGAACAGGTCTCAGTTTCCATGCAGGAACGCCTRGCCCGATGCAAACCGCTCGGCAAAGCCCCAGTCCCGCAGGGGAGCGCGGAGGGGATGTTTGGCAGCAGGGAACCCGCTGCCCCTGCACGGCTCCGGCGCGGGCACGAGCATCACTGTGTGAGCACCGAGAGCACCGGGACGGAAACACGGGAGCTCCCTGAGGATATGGAGCCGGGGGGAGGCGCGAGGACCCCCTCCCGAGGGCTCCTTGGGGGTCTCCCCTGRAGGGGAAGTGGCTCAGTAGGGAGTTGGGGTGCTGAGCTGGGGGGTCCCATGGAGATGGGGGAGAAGGGGGGTCCTGTCCTGAGGAGCAGCTGGGGGGGCACCAGAGAGGACCCCCCCTTGCCACCCAACAGCGCGGAAATTGGGAAGGGGGAAACTCCTCACATATTGGGAAGAGGGAGGCCCCTCACATCACAGCAGGGATGGGTGCGGGGAAAGGAGCCCCCAGCCCAAAGGGGGGGTTGTAGGAGGGGACCCCCACCCCAAAGGGGGAGGGCATTGAGGGGTGCTGGTAGAGAGACCACCCCAAAAAGGGGGGACCCACCAAAAGGGGCAGCTTTGGGGGGGCCTGGAGAGGACCCCATCCCAAAGGGGGGAGAATCCTCCATGGCGAAGGGGTCTCATCACAACGGGGACCGTTTGGGGGRGGCTGGGCGAGAGGACCCCCCCCCATAACAGGAAGGGATCGAGGCGGGGAGGGACCCCTCCCACATCGGAAGCGGGCCCGGCCGCTGCCCGCGCCCCGCGGGACTCACCGCGCTCTTCTTGGCCACCATCTTGTCCAGCCGCTTGGCGATGCGCACGATCTCGTCCTCCCCGCCCATCGCTCCGCTCCCCGCGGCCGTTGCGCCGCCCGGGGAGCCGGGGCGGGAGGGGGGGGAGCGGCCGACGGCGGGGGGTGCGATAGGCGGCAGCGGCTCCGCGGTGCCCACAGCCCCCGGTACCGCAGTCCGGGCGGGCCGGGCGGCGCGCGCGGCACGACGGGACTCGTAGTCCTCCGGGCGCCCGCCCCGCCTCTTCCCGGCGTCCGGCCGCGCGGCGGGACTACAACTCCCAGCAGCCCGCGCGGCGCCGCCCTGGCCCGTCGCGGGGCATTGTGGGGGCTGCAGTCCGTCCGGCTGGGCGTGGCGGGAGCGGCGCCGTTACCCTGCGGCGGGCGCCATTTTGCTCCGCGCGCTCTCCAGGGGTCCGCGAGCAGCCGGGCCGGGCCGAACCGGGCCGAGCCGGGCCGAGCCGGGCCGGGGAGCGGGGAAGCAGCGGGGGCTGAGCAGCGGGAAGCGCCCAGCGAAGCGGCGGCGGCTCCCGGCGAGGCCGCCGTGCAGGCAGGCCCGGTGCGGCCGGTGCCGGAGGCGGGCGGCGGGGCCACCCTGTAGGTGGCACTCGTACACCGCCGAGCGCCCGCTGCCCGGCGCCCTCCTGCCGCCCTTGGGCCCCGGCGACACGGGAGGCACCGGGTGGGCCGCTCCCGGTGCCGCCGCCTGCCCTTCCCGTGTGCCCGGCTGCCCGCAACGGGAAAGCGGGACAGGGAACCCGGCAAGGGCTCCTCGGTGCCCGTGGGGCTGCCAGGGCTGGGGTCRGGCCAGTTTGCAGCTCGTCACCGGCCTCAGTCCCACCGTGCCACCGTCCCCGAAGCTGCTGCCCTGCCCGCTGACCAGGTGGTTGTTGGGCCCTCCTCAAGCACCAGGAGCCCCCCTGGATCCCAGGCAGRCGCTTGGATCCCGTGCGGAGCAGCCGGGAAGGCGCCGCTCACGGAGCCTCTCGCCGGCACCGTGTCGGGAGCCGCCTGAAGCCTCCCGCCCCGGCCTCACGTCTGCAGCCGCAAACACCCGCTGCAGCTTCCCAACCACGGCCACCAACGTGGATCGCGTTCCCAAGCGCACGGTTACAGCACCATCACCTCAGCCATTCCCGGCTCCGAGCGCCGCCGCGCGCCGGGACAGCGGGACCCGCAGCGGCCGCGCGAGACCCCCCCGCAGCCTGCACCCCCACTGCGGGAAGGGAAACTGCCCCGCGCGGCGCCCCCACGGGCCGAGCATCTTCCCAAGGGATAAGGGGCGCCGCGGGCTCCCGGCTGACCTTGGCCGGGCGGCCGAGCGGCGTCGCGAGCCGCCGGCACCAGCGCTGCCCRGGCCTGGGTGGAGGCAGATGCAGAGGAAACTCCACCTCCGCGGGAGCCGACCTGCCATTGCAGGAATTCCCAGAGAAATTCCCGCTTGGGCTCGTCTGTCAGCRGATCCGTGAACTCTCCTTTACCTCTCGCCGCAGCAGCTACTTGGATGTGCTAAAAGCGGAGCAGGGTGAGGCTGTCGCCAGGGGCTCAGCCCCGCCAGCAGGCTGAGGTGGCGGCGCCAGCRGGAGCTCAGTGCCAAATAGCACAAAATCCCCCCTGGATCTGCCGCGGGCCAGCGGCTTTTCCCACGGGATCCCATTCCCATGCCAAACGATGGGCCGTGTCGCAGTGGGGGCTGTTGGGCACCCTGGTTCTCCCCTGGCACTGTGAACCCCCCCAGCAGCACTGGCCAAACCATTCCCAGCCCCAAGGTCGCTCCGGACGGTGCATCCGTCCCCCMTTCCTGAGCAGCCCGTGTTTGGGAGAGAGCCGGGAGAACCAGCCCTACAGACCTGAGCCTCTCGGCACCAGCCCCGGAGCAAAGGCAGGAAGGCTCCTCCTTGTCTCCATCCTTGCTGCAAGTGCCCGATATCCCCTTGGAATAGGGGACCTGGGACCCCAGGGGCCAACATCCACCATCCAGAAACTTAAGGAACCTGGAGAGCTTGGCCCAAACCCTCCTTGTGTTTCTGTCTTGCAGAACATCCCGATTTCTCCTCCTTTTTCCCCTTAGGCACCAAGGCAGCCATGGTTTCCCTGCGATGCCTGGGCACAGCTGAGGATAACAGAGGAGGGACCCAAACCSCCGCGTCCTGCAGCTTCCCAGAGCGGCACTGCTGTGTAGGGGGCAAGTCCTGCACGTGGAGGGACCGCAGGATTCGGCAGCAGCCGAGGAGAAGCCGAAGCCTCCTGCGAATGGGGACGTGGAAAAGAGGAGCAACCGTCTCCCCTGGATGCTGCTCATCACCGGCGCCCGGGTCGAGCTTGGACCTGCAGCTTTGCTGCCCTGACGAGACATTTTGGATGTTCCCCACATCCCTCACATTACATGACTTTAATTTCACTTCCTGCTGTTCCAAATAACCATGGAGGGGAGAGACCACAGCGAGCGCGACACCCACAGCGTGCGGCGCCGCGGCCGGGCCCGTGCGTGCGAGCGCGCGCGGCGCCGCCTCCCCCTGCTCTCCCGGCCTCTTTTTATTCCCTTCCATCAGTCCTAGGAAGTGCGAGCCCTTCGTTTGGCTATTTGTGTCCGCGAGCCCACGCCCGGYGTCCTTGACCCCGCGCGGCCCCCCGCGCCGCCGCTTCCCTTTTGGCCCTCGCCAAGCGCCGCTCCGAAACGGGGCCTTGATAAGTCCGCTGTGGGAAGGCCGGGGCTCCGGGGCTCCCAGCCGGCCCTTTCCCAGGGAGCGTTTCCGATGCCACCGCCGTCCCGGGCTCTGGGAAGGACCCAGCGCCTTCCTCGGAGCCCCCTGCGCATCCYGCCGGGAACAGCCGCTCTATCCAAGCGCCAGATTACATTGGGGGCTGTGGGAAGGGGTTGGGGACCGCTGGGACACAGGGACAGCCCCCCCGGARCAGCGCGGAGCCCACAGTGCGAGCCCTGAGCTCACCCGCGCGCCTCAAACAATACCCCCCTTTCCCGCCCGGCACAATTCCCAGAAATGCCCGGCCTCCCGCTGGAATCTCCCGAGGGAAGCGCCGCAACCGCCCTCCGCGTGCGCTCGGGCCGGGAGAAGCCCCCCTCGCGCGCGGCCGYGCGCGAGGGGGGCTTCTCCCGACCCGAGCGCGCGGCGGGATCCGTTCCAAGGATCCCCTGGGATCGGCCACATTGTCCCTTGGAACGCAGGGGGACGGCCGGGCAGGGCAGACTCTCCGGCTGCCTGGTGCTTCCTGCCTCCCCAGCCACGGGCGCCYGCCGGACATCATTGTTCCCGCTGGGAACGCCAGGGACGGGCCCGATGGCTCCGATAAGGCCCCGGCCTCCCGCGGTGCTTCCCGAGGACGGTTTGGGGATGGGATGGGGTGATGCCGGTGCTTGGGGACCGGGAGCGCTCCTGGAAAAGGGTCCAAGGTCCCCGCTGGCCTTGGCCCCCTGTTAACCCCAATTTTGCCCTGAACATCCCCAGGGTGCACGGTGGTGACAGGGACACGGGACGGCCACATCCGCGCGCTCCTTCCTCTTCCCCACGCAGGGAGCACGGACGATTCCACAACCGCCCTGTGAACCCTCTGGATGGACGGGAAGCTGCACAAGGACACGGAGCCGCRTGTGCCATGGGACAGGGACCTTGCAGCGTCCTTGTCCCCGCACACCTGGGCACAGCCACGCGGGAGAGCACCCCGCGCCGCCCCGCGTGCCTTCTCCGCAGCTCCTCAGCCCRTTTTCCGCGGCTCCTCGGCCCCGTCTCCCAGCATTGTTGGCCCGACAATGGAAGCTGTTTGTGTTATTGTGTCCCCGAGGCYCTGCCAGCAGCACATGTGTCCCGCGCTGATAGCAGCAGCCTTTGGCAGCCCCGAGGCTCCATCAGATAAGAGCGGAGCGGTGCTGCGGGCGCGTGGCACGATCCGGTGCGCTCCGAACCCACGGGCGGCGCTGCCCGGAGCGGGGCTGGCGCTCAGAGCCGGCACCTGGCACCGCGGGAGCCTCTCCCAGAGCCCTTCCCGCAGCCGAGCGGTGCCCAGGGAGCCGCCGCCGCCTTCAGCCTCGGCACTCGCACCCTCCTCCTCCTCCCTCATGGTTTTGCAGCCATCCCCGCTGCCGTTTTTCCCTGCCTGTAGCACAGGATGCTCCAGAATGGAAAAGCAAAGGAAAAAGGCCTTAACCTCCACCRAGCTTTAAAGCATCCTGACTTTCTGGGCAGCGTGTGCAGTGGCAGCGGGCGCAGCTCCCCCCGTGCCATTGTGCCACGCGCACCACGTCCCTTGGCTGCAGCATCTCGCCCCTTTCCCGCTATTCCTCCCTTCCAGGAGCGGGGGCTGTGGATCGCCCCGCGACACCCTCCCTTTGCTGGGGAGCTAGAGCTCGTCAAGCAGCAAACCCTTCCCAGATGTGTCCCGGCGCGGCCGCCCTGCGCTCCTCCGCGAGGAAAACGCGCCGCGCCGGCGGGAGCCGCTSAACGGCAGCCAGGGCTGCCTCGCGGCGGCTCTGCCGCGCTCCGCGGCCACGTATTTGGCACCCGCTGCTCCGCGTTGAGGTAATTCATTAATGCTGACCCAAAAATGTGTTTATGGGAGGCTTGAAATGCCTGCTGCAAGCGTAAGACTTTCCTCCCCAAAAGCGCGAGCTCTCGCTGGGAGAAGGGAGGATGAAGCGAGCGCCGCCGCCGGCTGCTCGGGAAGCGGCTCAGCCCGGAGCGCGCCCGGTGCCGGGGGCCCAACGGCGCCCGCACCCAGCCCGGAGCGGATCTGGGATCCGCTGCAAACACGGGACGATGCTCCGGGTGTGGGGAATGGGCCCTGGAGCTGCTCCGCACTGCGCGCACAGGAGGATGCTCCGGAGGGATGAGCCTGGACAGAACGTGGCTGCTTTGAGTCATCCCAGGCAGGAGAGCGGGAGAGGGAGGTCGGCTCGATCCGGGCCACGATCTTGCCATCCCATCGGCAGCAACAGCAGGACGGGATGGCTGCACAGAACCTCCCATTTTTGGTCTGTCGCCAAGGACTCAGAAAAGCAGGGAAGGCAACTCCTGAAGGCTCCTGCATCCCAGCGCCTTTTCCCACCGTACCCTCTGTGGGTTTAGCTGGTCGATTTACCTGRAAATAAGGAAAAATTGAATGAGCAAAGAGCCCCGTGCCGGGACGAGCCCGGTTCTCACTGCTCCTCCTCGGGAGGGGACCGTGGCCATCGTTCCCCCACACGCACCCCGGCTTGGGGAGGAAAAGCGGGTCCGGGCTGGGGGCTTCCCTGGGCGGTCTCTGCGTCCTCACCCACGCGCCTGGTTTTCAAGACTGCACTCAACGGAGCCGAGTGGCCCCGGGCACAGAGGAGCACCCAGGCYGGGGTGTCCCCTGCAGTTCATGGGGATCGTCGCTCAGCGCCCATCGGGTGTCCGGGCAGGTGCACTGGGAAGTGCCACGTTCCCGGTCACTGTCCAGGAACTCGAACGCTGATGGTACCGACGCTCCACAGAGAGACCCCGGGCAGCGAGGAGACGGTGCCCGGGCCCCCAGGATGGGCTGCATTCCCCGGGTGCTCTGCCATAGGCAGCATCCACCTGCCACAGATTTGGGAAGGGGGGACATCCAGCTGGGCGTCCCTCGGGGCTGCTTGTGCAGCATCATGCGCAGTGGGACACAGGGACACATCGGGGGGGTCTCCGCTCACCGGGCCCCCCTGCTCCTCTGGGGAACCCAGCAGCCGAGCAGGATGGGGCGACTTGGGGCTAATGAGAAGCAGGAGGCGATGCCGGGATSGGGGCGGGGAAGGAAGATTCCCTTTGTGTTTGGAGCAGAGACCGGAGCAGGACCGGAGYGGGACCCGCCGGCAGCCTCTGCTGGGGAGGTGCTGGAGCTGCCAGCCCCAAAACTGGGGGAAAAAGGAAAAAAAGGAGAAAAGAAGGAAGACATTCCCCTCCCCACCCGCCGCCGACAGCGGGGCCGGGGCCGCGGCGACGCCGGGAGGGCGCTGGGAGAGGTCACCCCGCCGGCGCGCGCCGCGATCTTATCACTGCCCAGGAATAGCCGGCGCTTCCTCCCGGAGCGCCGCGGGGCCGGCGGCCGCGCAGAGCCATCTGGGCGGTTATTTTAGTTTCTTTCCCGGTGCCAGGGGCACTGGGAATGGGTCTGGAGCGTCAACGTGTTGCTGCAGCCCGGCCAGGCGTCGCGGGGCCTTGGCCTTCTTCACCTGCTCCTCCTCCTCCTCACACTTTCCCAGGCCCGTGTGTCACCATCAGCCCCATGCACCCRGAGCACCGATGCCAGGAGGCAGCGGCGGGTGCGGATGCACCAGGGACATCCCAAGGAGCCACCGGGATCCATGGCTCCGAGCGCATTCCCTAATCCCAGGGTTTGGGCTCGGCAGCTCCCCGGCACCCGCCTCGCTGCTCCCAGCACCTGGAGCAAAATCCTCCAGAGAGGAGGGAGCAGCCAGGRCTCCGGCTCCACAGGGAAACGTGGAGACACCCCAAACCCTGCTGTGTTTCCCCTGCACTGCAAAATATTCCCTTCCCTCCAGGAAGGTGAAGGGAAACTAGTCTAAACACTCCATCGATCCTGGCTAGCAACTGAAGTGAAACAAGGGTTTATATATATATATGTATATATGTGTGTGTGTGTGTGTGTGTGTGTGTATGTTATTTTTTCTTATTTTCCTAAGGCCTTTGTTTTGTTCGGGGTTAACTGCAGCCCGGTGCTTTCAAATCACTTCCAGACACGCGGAGCCGGGCGCGGGAGCCCAGCGCGGGCCGGCGCTTGCACAACCCCGCGCCCTCGGCTCAGGTTTCAGCCGGGGCTTGGGGACAGGGACAGACGCGGTGGCAGCGGCAGCCTCGGGGAGCAGCGGCCGAGCTCCTCTCCGTGCTCACAAGCTGGTGCAAGCAGCAGGACTGGGGTGTTCGGCAGGACCTCGGCACCGTCTCGTCGGGTCCTTGTCACCCGTCTGGACCCGGGTCCAGAGCAGCGACCCAGTACAGCAGGGCCAGGGCACTCGCTCGTGGCTGCTGCAAGGGCAGCGCCTGGCACAGCCCTGCAGTTGCAGTGGTGCTGCCGCTGTCCCCATGATCCCTGGGGAGCCCCTGGGCTGGAAGTTGGGAAGCACGATTCATTTCATGGGAGTGGCTTTAGGAAAGGAGCAGCTTCTTCCCCCTTTCCTCCCCAAAGATTCCAGCAGAAAATTGCCCGAGGCAGAGGGATCCCCTGGGCCCTCATCCCAGGGCTGCTTCCGACTCCAGGCTGGCCAAGACACGCACAAAATAAATCACAAGGAAAATAAATGTCCCCCCTGCCCCGARCATCCCTGCCCTGTTGCAGCGCGGCCGCTGGGCAGGCGAATCCCAACCCTTCCCCATCTCGGCTCCGCGGAGCCTTCGGGCGGCCAGAAAGGGGCTTGCACGGAAAAGAGAAAAAAAGAAAAAAGGAAGAAGGAAAGGAAGAAGGAAAGGAAGAAGGAAAGGAAGAAGGAAAGGAAGAAAGGAAGAAAGGAAGAAAGGAAGAAAGGAAGAAAGGAAGAAAGGAAGAAAGAAAGAAAGAAAGAAAGAAAG
>NW_020455532.1:1406388-1420608 GCF_003342845.1 Nothoprocta perdicaria | reverse complement strand
GAAAGAAAGAAAGAAAGAAAGAAAGAAAGAAAGAAAGAAAGAAAGAAAGAAAGAAAGAAAGAAAGAAAGAAAGAAAGAAAGAAAGAAAGAAAAAGGAGGCAGAGGAAAAATTAAGAGCCCTCCTTCTTGGAAAGAAGGGAGCCGGGCAGAGGCATCCGCAGTGGTCCCTGCACGGCCCTTCGCAGGCTGCTTTTCCTGCCGGTGCCTGGGGACGCCCCCCTTCCTCCTCCTCCCGATCTTCCTCCTCCTCCCGATCTTGCTGATCCTGATCCTGATCCTCCCCCTCTCCTCCTCCTCCTTCGCCTCTCCTCCTTCTCCTCCTCCTCCTCCTCCCCTCCGCCCCGCTGATTGGTCCAGCCCGGCTATATTTTGCCCCTTCCAGCTCAACATCATCCCAAAAGTTTTTTTGGGGGGGAAAGGGGGAAAAAAAAAAAAAAGACAACAAACCAAAACAACAACAAAATATATATAAATCCCCGTAAGAGCTCCCCGCGCCGCCACAGGACCCGCGGCGCGCGCAGCTGCCCCCGGAGCGAGGCGGCGGCTCCCAGCTCGGCGGCTGCTCGGAGGCGCTCGGCGGCGGTACCCGGTTCTCCCCCGTGCGAGTCGGACCCAAAGCGCTGTCCAGCTGGAATGAATATATCTGAGTCAAACTACTGCCGAGAGGAGATACCGCAACCGCGGGGCGACTGTTCCTGGGCGAGCGCCGCCGAGGCCGGGCTCGCCTTCGCGCGGCCGCCGCGCGCCGCCTCCCCGGCCAGCCGCACGCCCAGCCCCGAGCCCGGCTTCGCCTTCGGTGCCGGCGGCGGCGGAGCGGCCCCCGGCGCGGCCCCCAGCCGCTCGCCCAGCCCCGAGGCGGGCTATGGATACAGCCCCCCGGGCGGGCGCGCCGAGGGCAAGGCGGGCGAGGACTCGCGCATCCGCCGGCCCATGAACGCCTTCATGGTGTGGGCCAAGGACGAGCGCAAGCGGCTGGCGCAGCAGAACCCCGACCTGCACAACGCCGTGCTCAGCAAGATGCTGGGTGAGCGGGGGAAGCGGGGTGCGGGGGGCGAGGGAGCGCGGAGGAAGGGATGGGGTGCGAGGGAGCGGGGATGGGATGCAAGGAAGAGGGGCTGCAGGGATCGGGTGCGAGGGAGAGGGGAGGCAGGAATGGGGTGCAAGGAAGAGGGGATGCAGGGTTGGGATGTGAAGGAGAGGGGCTGCAGCAGCCAGGATGTGAGGGAGAGGGGTGGTGGGGATGGGCTGCAAGGGAGCAGGGATGCAGGGTTGGGATAAGAAGGAGAGAGGTGGCAGGAATGGGGTGCAAGGGAGAGGGGTGGCGGAGTGGGGATTCAAGGGAGTAGCGCTGCAGGAGCCAGGGTGCAAGGGAGAGGGGTGACAGGGATAGGGCACAAGGAAGGGGGGATGCAGGATGGGGTGCAAGACAGAGGTGCTGAAGGGATAGGGTGCAAGGGAGCGGGACTGTGGAAGCTGGAATGTAGGAATACAGGGCTGTGGGAGCCAGGATGCGAAGGAGCAGGGCTGCAGGAACGGAGATACTGGAATATGGGGCTGCAGGAGCAGAGATGCTGGAGTACGGACCGGCAGGAGCCGGGATGCTGGAGTACAGGGCTGTGGGAGCCAGGATGCAAGGGCACAGGGCTGCAGGAGCTGGGATGTCAGAGTTTGGAGCTGCGGGAGCAGAGATGCAAACGTCGAGGCTGCGGGAGCCGGGATGCAGGGTACAGAGCGGCAGGAGCTGGGACACAAGGGTTATGGGCTGCAGGAGCTGTGTTCCAGGGCACAGGGCTGTGGGATGCAGGCACCGAGGACACAGAACTGTGGGATGCAGATAGTGAGGATACAGAACCATGGGAAGCTGCCGAGGAGTGGAGCTGCAGGATGCGGGAATGAGGGGCTGTGGGCAGCTGGGATGTGGGGCTGTRAGGATTTGGGGTTGTAAGATCTGGGGCTGTGCTGTTGGGCTGCAAGGCTGCAGGCTGCAGGGATACAGGGTCACGGGAGGCAGGGATATGGGCTGTGGGGAGCTGGAGTGCAGATACAGGCTGCAGGGGTGCGGGATACAGGGATACAAGGCTGCGGAATCTGGGACTGTGGGATACAGAACAGTACGGAGCTGGCAATACAGGGCGGTAGGATGCAGGACGTGGGAATACGGGAAGCGGGCTATGGGCAGCCAGGGCAGCAGGATGCGGGAACACGGGAAGCAGGATATGGACAGGCAGGGCTGCAGGACGGGGGGTGCGGGGAGGGATGCCCGGCTGCGGGGGGCTGAGATAAGGGAGCGGGGATGGGGGGGGCAGCAGGATGCAGCGTTTGGCACTGGGGATGCAGCCTGCGGGATGCGGGAAGGAGCGGGACCCAGGCGCCCGTGCTCGGGCGTCCCCGCCGCGGAGCCGAGCGGTGTCACAGAGCTCCCTTTGCCCTCGCAGGCCAGTCGTGGAAAGCGCTGAGCGCCAGCGACAAGCGGCCCTTTGTGGAAGAGGCCGAGAGGCTGCGCATCCAGCACCTCCAGGATCACCCCAACTACAAGTACCGCCCGAGGAGAAAGAAGCAAGCCAAGAAAATCAAGAGGATGGAACCCAACATCCTCCTCCATAACCTTTCCCAGCCTTGCAGCGACAACTTCAGCATGAGTCACCACGGCGGCAGCCAGCCGGGCCACCCCCAGCCTCCCCCACTTAACCACTTCAGAGAACTCCACTCCATGGGGTCGGATATTGAAAACTATGGCTTGCCAACTCCCGAGATGTCGCCCTTGGATGTCTTGGAACAGACGGAGCCGGCGTTTTTCCCTCCGCACATGCAGGATGACTGCAACATGATGCCCTTTCGCGGCTACCACCACCACCACCAGCTGGAGTTCCCGCAGGAGAAGTGCCTGGGCCGGGACGTGCCGGTGCCCTACGCGCAGACCCCCTCGCACTTGGCCGATGCCATGAGGACTCCGCACCCGTCCAGCATTTACTACAACCAGATGTGCCCGGGGGCGCAGGGCGGCCTCTCGGCCCACCTGGGCCAGCTCTCGCCGCCCCCCGAGGGCCACCACCTGGAGAGCGTGGACCACTTGAACCAAAGCGAGCTCTGGACAGACGTCGACCGCAACGAGTTCGACCAGTATTTGAACATGAGCAGGACTCGGCCGGAGAGCTCGGCGCTCCCTTACCATGTGTCCCTGTCCAAAGTGACTCCCAGGAGCATCTCCTGCGAGGAGAGCAGCTTGATATCCGCCCTGTCCGATGCCAGCAGCGCTGTCTACTACAGCCCCTGCATCACCGGCTAGCTCGGCCCGCGCTGCCGAGCAGCCGGAGCGCCCGCCCGTAACCACAAGCTCCATAATATTTAGAGTATCTCATTAAATGCATCGCTTCTTCTTCTTTATTTTTTATTTTCCTTAAGAAAACCCCTCCATGCTGAAGTCACTGATATACCGTATATCTATATATCACACCCGGCCCGCGCCCCGTGCGCCGCGCACGGCTCCCCGCTGGAGCTGCAGCTCCAGGCGAGGCTGCTCAACCACCTCGGGAACACAAAAGGGATTTTTTTTATTTTCCTTTCAACCAAATTACAGCAATTGCTGCCCAAAAAGCAGCTTTGAAGAGGACAAATAGCAGCGCCGGCGCGGGGGACACTTGCAAAGCGCTTCGCAGGGACGGGGAGCAATTCGGTGYCTGGTAGTGGGGGTCTTTAGGACAGTTTTTACTGTATTATCAGCAATATATTTTAATTTGGGCAACAAAACTATATTTTTACTAAGCATTTTTTTATATATAAAATGATATTTAATGTCTTTTTTTTTATTAGACTTTTTAAAAATAAATCAAGGGGTATCCATGAGATCTAAAGCATTTATGTAGCAAAGCTGGATTAAAAAAAAAAATACAAAAAAAAAAAAACCCAAAAAAGCAAAATAAAAAAGGACAAAATAAGAAAAAAAAAGATATTTTGTGAAAAGGGAATTGCAATGTAAATATTGTGGAACAATTGACTGGAATTTTGTACAAAAGAAAAATACGACTGCAAACACTTCTATCGTCTCGAACTGTATGGAGAGCAAACTGTTTTATACTGGTTAATTATTAAAACATCTTCATATAATTGTTGCCATCTTGTGTGCTTGTTGTGCGAACACATATTTTCCGCAAATACATGTTGTCCCCAACCGTTTCCAGATTGCCGTATCCGTTGATTAATGCTCTGACAACCTGGCAAGCGGGTTCGCTCGGAGGCGGCCGGCACGAGCCCTCCGCGGCCGGCGGCTCCGGCGCTGCCGGCGGTGAAACCCCCCCAATAAACCCGGCRCTGTCTCCTCTCCTCGTGCTCGGTGTGTGGCCGTGCCTGGAGATGGGGGCTGTTCCTGCAAGCACCCAGTTTTCCCGGGAGAATCACCAGAAATAGGCTCCGGGAGGGATGGGGGATGCCCGAGCTGCCGGTGGGACCAAATCCCTGTGTTCCCCATGCAGGGCTACCCGGTCACCACCCCATTCGCTCCCGTGTGCATCCATCCTTCTCTCCCATGTGCATCCATCCCGCTGCCTTCATCCCATGTCCTTGCAGGCACCCAAGGCYGCAGAACCATGCACCTACATTGAACCCGGGATTTGCAAACCCGTGGGTTTCAGCTCAGTCTAGGGTTGCAAACCAGCAGGATTCAGCTCATGCAGCCTTTGCAAACCAGCAAGCTCCAGCTGAATGCAGGGCCACACAGCAGCATCTTTAAACTAAAGCTTTAATTTACAAAGCAATTTGCAAACCTTAAGCTAAAGGTTTAATTTGAAACCGAGCGCGGGGTTTGCAAACCAGCCTGCTTAACCTCGGCGCGGGGTTTGCACGGCAGCGCGTTTAGGCTGGACGCGGTATTTGCAGGGTGGCACCCCTAAGCTGAGCCCAGCGCTCGCAAACCAGGGCGCTTAAAAAGGGGGAATGACAATATCTGTTGCATAAAGACCTAGCGGCATCCGTTCCTTGAATGATGAGTGATTTAAACCAGGCTGATATAGCCAAAAAAGGCTCTTAAAAAAAAAAAAAATGAATAGAAGAAGAGCTTTTTTGTTGTTGTTGTTGGCAAAGAATTGCCTTTTAGGGGAAATGGATATTTAACAAATGACATTAATTTTCGAGCTTCTCCTAAATTAAATTCACATTAGTGTTAACAGGACTCAATCCTGCCTCACTTTTTTTTTCCCCCCCTCCTCTCCGCGGAGCGCTAATAAAACYGGAGCCGTTTGGGGGCCGGCGCTGCGCGCTCCCGCCGCCGGCAGYGCCGCGCTTCCATATACAGCCTGCGAAAAGGGGGAATACATGGAAAAATGACCTCACTACCTACACGGGAGAGCTGGCGCGGGGCCGAGCGCGGTGCGGCCGGCGCTGCCAGCAGCGGGGCTGGCGGCGAGCGCGGCGGCGGCGCGAGGAGCYGCGTCCCGAAGCAGCCTCCGGTCGGGAGCGAGCGGAGCACAAAGGCCCGGCCGGGGTTCCAATCCCTGCTCCTCGCTCGCGGCTCCGGTGGGCACGCGCTTCCCGGGATTACGCATCCCGCTCCCGGGGCCCCGCCGGGAAAAGCGGATGCGGCCGTGCAGGAAGCGTGAAGTCATCCTGCGGCKGCAGAAAGGCCCCTCGGCCCCGGCTTTGGTCCCTGCTTTCTGAGCATGGGGAGGTTTTGACTGATTTAAGCTGCTTTTGCTCTTTTTTGGAGCATTTTGGGGCTCTGTCGTTGTGGCTGACGCATCCCGGCACGGCTGCTCTCCTTGCATGRGCGCTGGAGCCACACGAATGGTGCAGGAACGTGGGCAGATGGGGCCTTGCTTGAGATTTTGGCTCTCTGGCAAAGCAGGTCCAGGTCTGCCGTAATTTATTTAATCAAAAAGCGTGRTTGCAATCAAGGACACAGCCCTTGCACAGGCCACAGCCGACAGGGACACGAACAAGGAAGGAAAAGGAGAGAGGAAGAAAACACGGGCGCGGGTTGAGGCTGGAAAACCATCGGGAGAAGTGCCCCAGCCACACTGCAAAAGCTGCCGCAAAACCACTACTTCCCGGCTGAATTTACCCGGGATATTAGGCTGCATTTGCCTGGTTATTGGGGGAGCATCCGGAGCGGGTATCTGGACCAGGATCCCGTGTGGGCAGCACGTGGGGTGCAGGAAAGGAGCCCCAAGCACCGCCACCGAGCTCAGGTGTGAACTGGGAATGGGAACGGGCTGCGCTGGAATAGTTTGGGGATGATTTCACTGCCATTATGGCCCAGGCTGG
Organism: Nothoprocta perdicaria; assembly: GCF_003342845.1. NCBI lineage: Eukaryota > Metazoa > Chordata > Aves > Tinamiformes > Tinamidae > Nothoprocta > Nothoprocta perdicaria. The sequence continues at coordinate 1,414,353 of NW_020455532.1, read as the reverse complement.
GGCTGTTTCCACGCAGCCTCTTCTGATTTTATGACTTAATCTCCRCACAGCTCCGGGCCTGATGGGCTCTTCCCAGCAAGAGCAGCCAGGGGCTCTTAGCAGGTCGTTACTGCCCAAATGTGCAGGAGGAATTTGACAGGTATATTTAAAAGCTGACAGCCTGGGGCTGCGCACAGGGCTCCAGGAGGATGGGAGGGACATGGGGGACTTCCTTGGCTTCCAGGGTTGGTGGCATCAGCGCTGTGCCCTGCAGCGGGGCATGCAGCTGCATGTGTACATCCGTGCACATGCATTTGTGCATGCATCCGTTTGTACCTTGCTCTGCAGCTCTGTGTGGGTCTGTGCACGGCTGCATTGCTGCACGCTGCATGCCACTGTGTGTGCACGTGCATGGTTGCATATCGGAGGGATGTGTGCATTGCACACGTGCAGGGGGGCATTTGAATCTGCTTGCGCTTGTGGGCACGTGCGTGCGCATCCATGTGTGCATCCATTCACCTCCATCCCTCGGCGAGCGCATCCATCTGCATCCGGATCCATGTGCACGGACACCCCTGTGCGTATCCRTGTGCAGCTGTGCGTGTTATCCATGCACCTCCCCGTGCGTGTGCGTGCACGTGCACACGTGCAACACCGTCCCCGTGCACACGCGCCCGCGCGCGGCTCCCGAGCGCGTGTGTGTTCTGCAGGAGGCTCCCCGGCCAGGTTTATAGATGTTCTGCTTTTTTATGGCACTACAGAGCGCTCGATGACATCACCCAAATATTAAAACAGCATGTGCCAGGCGGCCGGGCTGGGGACGGGGAGAATTCCCAGGTGGACCGGGAAGGGGAGCGGGAGACTGCGGTACCCGGCCGAGCATCCGCACGCGCTCCCCGTGCTCCCGCCGTGCTGCATGGCCAGGGTGACCTTCTCCTCCTCTTCCTCCCTGCCTTGGTGGCCACGCGCTTGCGAGGCTGCTGCTCGGGAGGTTTCTTGGGGACCTTTGCATTTCCACCGGAAAAACAAAAAAAATAGCGGTGATTTTTGCAAACCAAACCTGTTTGTGGGAAATGGTTCCCAAACATTTCCTGACTGTTGGAAAAAAAAAAAAAAAAAGCGCTGGGAAAAAGAAAAAGTTTCCAGGTTTTTCAGCTCCAGGCCATGGGCTGTGTGACTTGCGTTATGTTTTTAAAGGCTGGATGAAGGGAACAGGTCAAGCTCCAGAGGAAGGTGCCTGGAGAAGCTCCGCTCTGCCCCCAGCCCACAGGCCAAGCCGCCTCGGCTCGCGTCTTCCCAAACTTTCCCAAACTCCCTGCTTTGCAGCCCGGTTTGGGAAGGGAAGCGCAGGAAAATCTCGCCGCTGCTCAGAGCACAGGAAAGCCGTGGTTTCCTCCGGCGCAGGACACCCAGCGAGCGCCAAGCCGCCCGTGTCCTTGCCCTGTTGGCCGCTTTGCCCGTTAATGCCCCACGTTGGAGGCCAGGGAAGAGGGAGGAAGAGTGTGGCTGGGAGGGCGATGAAGGCCCTGGCTGTGGGAAGGTTGCAGCTCAGTTTTCATCCCCCAAAGCTTGTGGTTATGATGAACGGAGACCTCCCTGCTTCTCGGCTCTGCTCGGGAACGGTTTCCAGAGCAGTTGAGTGTCTGCAGGCCCCATCGGCGTCAGCACAACCCACCCCAACCTTCCAGTTTAACCCCACTAACCCAGCCTAACCTCCTCCTCGCCCAGCCTAACCCACGTGAGCTGAATCCCCTCTTAACCCAACCTAATCTCCTCATAACCCAAAACTAACTTGCCCCAAGACAACCCAATGAACCTAACTTCTTCCTGACCGTGCTTCTAGCCCATCCTATCCTCCACCAAAATCAACTCATTTCTCCCTAACCTGCTTCTTATCCAGTTTAGCCATCCTGACCTAAACCAACCCAAATTCACTCTAATCCAGCCCAACTTCCCCTTAATCTGACTCGTCCTTTCTCCAACCCGACATAACCAACTTGACCTTGCCCTAACTCAATCCAGATTTCCCCTAATCTGCCTCTGATTCAATCCAACTTCCTCCAAATCCAACTGAATTCCTCCTAAGCCAACACAACCAACCCAACCTCCCCCTAACCCAACCTGACCACACCGTAACCTGTCCCTAACCCAACCCTTAGCTCCCTTTAACCCAACCCAACCTCCCTCTAACTCAACTTAACCAAGCTGACCTCCCCTTAACCCACCCCAGCCTCCCCCTAACCCAACCCAACCAACCCAACCTGCCCATAACCCAACCTCGCGCTCCGAGCAGGTCTCCTCCCGCGTGGTTGAGCTCACGTCTCGTGGGCCGTGGGGAGATGCTGGTGGAAGCCTCTCCTTGCCGGTGGGCTCAGGGCCGAGGGGCTGAGTCACCCCGCGGCGCGCAGGAGCGTCAGAGCCCGTCTGAGCCYGTCGGGAGAGCCAGGCCAGGCCGCGCAGGGCCCATCTGGGAAGGCATCCAGCCATCCGCCGGAGAGACGAGGCTGCCTAAAAATGACTCTCCTGGCTCCCCTCCACRCTCCGACCGTCCCATATGGAACGAATGTACATTTTCCATCAGTTGTTTGTATTTTTCACTTAAAGAAAGGGAGAAAAAGAGCGAGAGAGGGGCAGAAAGAGGAGGGAACGGCCTCTCCATACATACGAAGTGTCAGYGGCAGCAGATAGGCCCCATCGCGGAGAGGGAGAACCACTGGCCGCCGTTCAAGAGACTCCAACGTATGGTATGGAGCAATAAATTTTAAGTGTGTTTTGACATATTTGGTGGTCTCTGCCTCGCGCTTAACGAGCGTCGCCCCCGTTGCAGGGGAGCCGCCGCGCGCGGAGGTTGGCAGCGGCGCGGGGAAGCCCTGGGCACCGGAGCCAGCCCGGAGGTCGGCGCCGAGGTGGTCCCGGATCGACCACGAGGACCGGGAGYGGGAGAAGAGCCCCGAGTGATGCCGGGAAAGAGCATGGATTAGGGGCGAGCGCTGGTGGGGAGATGTGGGGTGCGGGACATGTGCATGGTGTTGCATGCTATTGCACACCATTGCACACCATTGCATGTTGTTGCACACCATTGCACCCTATTGCACACCCTTGCAAACAATTGCACAMCATTGCACACCGTTGCACTCTATTGCACACCGTTGCATGTCATTGCACACCTTTGCACACCGTTGCAAACCGTTGCACACTGTTGCATGTCATTGCACACCGTTGCACACTGTTGCAAACCATTGCACACTGTTGCACACTGTTGCACACTGTTGCATATCATTGCACACCGTTGCACACCATTGCACACCGTTGCACGCTGTTGCGTGTCATTGCACACCCTTGCACACCGTTGCACACTATTGCACACCATTGCAAACCACTGCACACTGTTGCTTGTCATTGCACACTGTTGCAAACCATTGCACACTGTTGCACACTGTTGCATATCATTGCACACCATTGCACACCGTTGCATGCTGTCACACGCCACCCAAACGCTGCCGGATGATGCTCCATCACACGTCCGGATGCCTTTTGGAAAAGCAGAGCCCAGACGTGCTGCTTCGCCCCGCAGTGTCCCAGCAGCCACGCTCGGCCCCACGGCCGCCCCTTTCCCCACGGAGCCGGGCGCTGGATGCGGGAGCGTCGCTGGCTGCGGTGCCTCCCCCATAACCAGGGCCTGAGCACAAAGATGGACATGAAAGTGGAGCTTGGCTCTGGTTTCTCTCTCATTCAGAACATTCAAAAACTATTAACTGTGGTGGGGGTAAAAAAGCAGCTGGTTTCAATATCGTGCTCTTCCAATTGTGTTTCTTTTCTTTCTTTCTTTTTTTTTTTTTCTTTGCTTTTTGCTTTTTCGCGAGCACTTTAAGTGACATGGTTACATGTATTTGATTAAAAAGCTGTAATTCAACGAGTGCGTTTTCTTGTACCGTACGAAACCGCTTAAAGACACAGGGTGGATTTCTGGTGGTCTCCAGGTTTCAGCTCAAAGCTGGGATGCTGGGGAGACGGGGAAGGAGGGATGGAGAGAGCCGGCTACGGACACGCTGCTGGCGCGGGAAAGGCAATCGGAGCCTCTCCTTGGAAAACCAGAGCAGGGATTTGGGATGCAATTGGATGCCTCCAGGCTGGTTCTGCTCCGGTGTGTCCTGTGGGGTGCAATGATGGGTGCCAAACCCAGAGCCCCTTTTTGGGCTCCCCAAGCTCCTTCCCGGCGGGATGCCCTGCATCCCTTTGGCCTCGGCTCTGCGGGCATGGGCACTGCAGTCCTCATCAGAAAGCAGCTTCGCCCAGGCCCGGAGTGGCCTCCGGCTCCAGCGCTGCCTCATGCACAATAAAAACAGAGAAAAAAAGAACAAAAAATGCAGATTTTACCCCTCCAAGCCGCAGCCTTGCGCCCTGCGCCCCGGGGACACAAAGTGCCCCGTTCCCGCTGCCCGCCGGCCTCGGCACGGCCCTTTTCCTCGGCTCGGGCCGGCGCAGGGATCACCTGCGGCTCGGTTGATTTATGAACGGAGAATTTCTCGGGCCGCGTTTCCTTCTCATTGTTGTTTCAGTTGCTGCGCTCGCTTCCGCCCGCCCGGGAATAGCTGGGGCCGCGGCGCGAGCGCTGGGAATGGCCAGGAGCGAACGCTCACACTGGGGCGGGCACGCGCCGGCGGGACCCCTGTCCCCCCCGTGTCCCCATGGGGACATTGTCCCCCTGCACTGCAGCCGCGGGGGGACATTCGGCCCCAAATGCTGCAGCGGGGACAGGGATTTCCTGGCCGGAGCCCAAAGGGCGGCTCGTGCTCCGGCTTCGTCCCCCCGCTGCCGTCGTGGAAGGTTTTGCCGGGAGCTCAGGCTGATTTGCGGCAAAGACCCTAAAAAATGGGAAAAAAAAAAAAAAAAAGAAAACACAAAAGGAGGAAATAAAAGAAAACCAAAGAAACCCCAGCTGCAATCTCAGCTCGGCACTCGGGCCTGGCGCCGGCGAGCTGCGGGCTGCAGCGCTCGCTGCCCCGTGGGCAGCGCGGCCGGGGACGTGGGCAGCAGCTGCGGGGACACCGGGGTCCCCGCGGGGCAGGGGGGGCTCCCCGCGGCGCGGGGGGGTCCCGGGCGGCCGCTGCCCCCCGCCGCGGAGCCCGTCGCAAACAGGAAGCGCTCCGCAGCGCGATGCAGCGGAAATGAGACAAACGGGCTGGAGCGGCCGCGAGGAAGCGAGCGGAAGCGCGCCGGATATTTGGAACGGCCGGCGAATTCTTGGGCTTATCTCTGCGCCACAGAGGCCCGGCGGTCCTTACAAAACAGCGCCCAGCTGGAGCGCGGCCCGCGGCGCGGCCGGAGCCCCCGGCCTTGGCAGAGCTGCCGTGGACGGAGCCCAGGGCCGGCTCCGGAGCCACGGATGCCAACAACGGCGGGATGCCAGCCCCTCGCTCCTCAATGTCTCGCTCGTGCCGGTCTCCGCACCGGGCGCCGTTTCTCCCCGCGCTGCCCTCTCGCTCGCGCGGCGCGCTCAAGACCGGGCACGAAGGGTTACTGGCTGCCGCGCCGCCCTTCCCGCTGCCTTTTTGTTCCCTTGCAATTCTTTTTCCTAACAATGCCCCATTAGCGCCAGGCCTCGAGCACGCGGGGCAGCCTGGGGAAGAGCAAATGGGTTCAGGCTGTGAGCGCGGCGCTGGAATGCTCTCGCCCGGAGAGGAAGGGCTTCCCAGCGCTTCCCGAAGCCGGGCAGGCGCCATCCGCAGGGATCGCGGCTGCTCCGCTCCTGCGCCGGCTCCATGCGAGCGGGGCTGGGCCGGGGGAACGGAGCTGTCGTGGGAGTGCAGGGATCGGGCTGTGCCCCAGCCCGGTGCATGGAGGGCTTTGGGGAATGAGGATAGGGATGGCGGGGAAGGGTGGTCCAGGGGGCAGCAAGCATAGGAAGCTCCGGTGCTGGAGCATCGCTGTAGGGATGCGGGGCCGGAATATTGCCCTAGGGATGCTGGGGATGGAGCATCCCTACAGGGATGATGGGGTTGGAGCATTGCCGGGGATGTTGGGGATGGAGCATCCCTGCAGGGACGCTGGGATCAGAGCATCTCCATGGGGAGCTTGCGGCTGGAGCATCCCTGCTAGGATGGTGGCGTTGGAGCATTGCTGGGGATGCTGGGGCTGGAGCAACTCCACAGGGAGCCAGGGGCAGGCGCATCCCTGCCAGGACACAGGGGCTGGAGCGTTGCTGGGGATGCTGGGGCTGGAGCAGCTCCGTGGGGAGCCGGGGGCTGGCGCATCCCTGCGGGGCCGCTGGGGCTGGCACGGGCGCCGGGGCCGGGGGGGCTGGCGAGCGCGCGGCTCCTCCGCGGCGTGCGGGGAGACAAAGGATGGAAGCGGCGGCGGGTTGCGCCACATCCCCCGCGAGCACAATGGAAATGCCACGGGCCGCCTTGTGAAACCCAAACCTCAGATGCTCCCGCGCGGGGCTGCAGGCGCCCGCGGAGGTCCCAGCGCCGCCAGGTCCCCCGGGGAGGCGAGCGGGCGCTTTCCGACCCCGGCGAGGGCCACGTGTCCCCTTGGAGCGCACGGAGCCTCCTGGGGACACGGCTGGGGACGGTGACGTGGGGCCGGCGGGCRCAGCTGCCCGCACACCTGCAGCCCGCGCTCCGGACCACGGGCACCTCCTGGCCGTGCAAAACSCCGACAGGAGCCTCCCCGTGCCAGGGATGCGGCCAAGAGCCGGGAAGCGGGCCCGGGATGTCCCCATGCACCGTGCGCTCCCGCGCCGGCCGCCCCGCTGCCCCCGGGGCCGGGGAGAAACCGGCTCTGCCTTTATGCTCCTGAGCCGAGATTTAACGAGCCCCCCGCTTCCTGCCGCCGTGAGAAATCCCTTCCCCGAGCAGGTGGCTGCGAAACCGCCGCTGTTTTCTGCGCTTTATTTGTAACGGAGGGGGAGAACGAGGTAAACCGGGGGAAGAGTTTGTTGTTTGTTTGCATATTTACAAAGCGCAGCTTTTTCCTGACGCCGGGCAGAGGAAGAGGGGCAGGATGTGGCCTTCCTCCATCCCCTCCTCGCGCACAAAGCCAACGGGCCCCGGCACCCCCGGCAAGGGGGGCGAAGCTCCAAGCACAAGGCGAAAGAAGAGCCAACCCCGTGCCGTCCACAACTGCTTCTTATTTCAAATAAACACCACTATATATATATATTTGTATGCATGTATATGTATATATATATATGTGTGCGTTCTGCAGGCCTGCAGCTATTTAAATGGGGAGAATACAATGCTTCTAGTCTTTTTGCCCAGTGAGTGTTGAAGTGCTGAGGCTGGGGCTACAAAAAGCCACCCAGGGGCTACGTGGGGATGCCCAGTGGGTCCTTGTGCCACCGCGGGCCGCAGAGCACCCACGCGAGCACCGAAACCCCCGGCGCTTTCCACTTGCCAAGACCCAAGAATTTTCCTGCTGCTTTTTGGCACTTTGGACCCCAAAAGGGCTGCCACAACGTGCAGGGCRCCGGGAAGGAGCCCAGCTCCTGGGATCCGGGATGCTCCGCTTCCACCGGCCGCTTCCACGCGGCTCCGTAGGGGAGGGCGAGCGCGAGAGGCGAGCGCGGCTCGGGGCGGTTTCATGCGCTCCGCGTTACGAGCTGGGGAAAAGCTGTGGAACACACAAGTGGCAACGCAGGATTAATCTTCCCTTTAGTCTTGGGAATTATGTTTTCATTAATCCTAATTTTTCCAGATGTTTCGCTCCTTATACCATGCTCTTCAAAGCCTCTGTGGCTACAGAGCCTAATGAAGCCATGAGAACATTTTAAAGAGAGGGATTCAAAGCTAAAATTGCTTCCTTTTTATTCCCCCCCCCCTTTTTCTCTCTTGGCCCCCCCTCTCCGGTCGGTGTGCGCGCCGGGCTGTTGGGGAGCGCGTGTGTGGGGGGTCCCGGCGCCTCCGGCCGCCGCCGCGCACAATGTGCAAACAAGATGGGACCACGGCCGGGCCCCGCGCGCCCGGGATCTGCACCGGGTCCATC
>NW_020455532.1:1402372-1406118 GCF_003342845.1 Nothoprocta perdicaria | reverse complement strand
CGGGCCCTGCACACCCGGGATCTGCACCGGGTCCATCGGTGCACATGGAGCCGCGGCCGGGCCCCGTGTGCCCGGGATCTGCACTGGGTCCTTCAGCGCAGCCCGTGGGAAGCATCTCCGGGTGCTGCTGGAGAGGGGTCCCCGTGTGCGGTGCTGATGGATGGCCGAGGTGTGGGGGTGCCTTGGGTGCAAGGGGCCCAGAGGTGCGAGGGTTGCGTGTGCTTGCAGGGTGCCTGGTGTTTGGAGGGTCCCCGATGTTTGCAGGGTCCCCGGTGCTTGGAGGTCCCCAAGGCTCAGAAGGCCCCCGATGCTCAGAGGGTCCCCAATGCTCAGAGGGTCCCCAATGCGCAGAGATCCCCCATGTCCAGAGTATCCCTGATGCTCAGGGGGTCCCCAGTGCTCAGAGGATCCCCAATGATCAGAGGATCCCTGACACTCAGAGGATCCCTGATGCTCAGACTGTCCCCAATGCTCAGAGTGTCCCCAGTCCTCAGAGGGTCCCCAAGGTTCAGCAGCGGGTCCCCAAAGTGGGTGACGGACAATCCCTCCGCCCGCTGCCGCCCGGGATTCACATCCATGTACTTATATGGCCTTCAAGCTGCGGCAGGAGCATGACCAACGTCTGGAAATCCAGCTCCGACTAGCTCCCTTCATTAGTAATTTCTTGTACATGACTTTCGAGACCATAGGGATTTGTTAAATTTGCAGGAGTGTTTTCTCACAGTGCCACGGACTGGCTGCTGCCAGCATCTCTTGGCTCGGCTCTGTCGGATCCTGTTGCCTTATATGACCCTGGGCTAATTCAGCTTGCCTTTGTACGCGGCGCGCAGCGGGGAATCCTCCGGCGGGCTCGGCGCATCCTGCCGCGCCGGCGGCTCCGCGGGGCCGCACATCCCGAAAACCTTCCCGGAGCCCCGGAGCGGCTCCCGCTGCCCCACACCGCCGGCAGCAGGAAGATGCTCCCTCCAGCCGCCCTCTGGAAGGGAGGGCTGGAGGCTGCAGGTCCCTGGTGACCTCTGCAAACTTCGACCTTTATTTATGGGTGCCATAAAGGTTATTTTTTAATCGGCTCCCCGGCACGCTCTGCGCCGCCGGGCGCCCTGGGGGGCACCGAGGCACTGCTGCATTTCCGCTGCATCCTGCTCCATTCTGCTTTTCTGTTGGGATTTTTCCGGAAGAAGCGAGGCTTTGGGAGCGGTGGCATTGCCAAAGGGAGGCACCAGAGCAGGGGACCCTGGCAGGAGGTTTCGGCCCCGGTCGGTCTCTCCTCGGGGCTGGCTCTGAGCTGCCTCCCCTGGGTGCTCGCGGCACCGGTGCCAAGCCCCATTCCCTCCATAGGGACCAACCTGCGCCGCAGCCGTGCCCAGTGTGCCCAGGCTTGGAAAGGACCCGGAGCACCCCCCGATTCCGATTCCTCCCACTCCGCCTGCACAGCCGCAGCTGGGGAGCTGCACGGGCGCAGGGCGTCCTGCGTGGTCCGGCAGCCCGTGGGTTCGATCCACGGGACCACGGTGTGCGCCGGCGGGACGTGCCGCTCCCGTGGGAAGAGCCCCGTGTGCTCCCAGCCCCATGCCCGCGCTTCCCGCTGCACAATGGGCACCAGGGGGACCGGGAGCCTCCTGCAGTGACGGCCTCTGCTCTCCAGCGCCTGCCAGGCACGGGCAGGGTGCAGGGCCCTGAGCAGGAGCATGGCCTGTCCTCACCCGGGAGCCTTCTCCGGCCTCTCCATCTCCATTTCCACCTCCACCTCCATCTCCACCACCACCTCCATCTCCACCTCCACCTCCATCTCCACCTCCATCTCCACCACCACCTCCATCTCCACCTCCATCTCAATCTCTACCTCTATCTCCATTTCCACCTCCATCTCCATCTTCACCTCCATCTCCACCTCCATCTCCACCACCACCTCCATCTCCACCACCACCACAACCTCCATCTCCACCTCCATCTCTACCTCCCTCTCCATTTCCACCTCCATTTCCATCTTCACTTCCATCCCCATCTCTACCACCATCTCCATCTCCACCTCCATCTCCATCTCCACCATGCCTCTCTGGGACAAGAGAGCCACCTTGGCCAGGAGCAATGACGGGACCCCCCATGCATCRCCCCAATCATCACCCGCCAAGTCCTCCAGCCCTTCCAGCACCTAGGGAGCTTGGTGGCTGCCAACCACCCCCTTTGCAGGACCCAAGGCCCTTCCTGCGGCCGAGCATCTCCTCGTCCTGCTCGTCCCGCGCGGTGCCCCCGTCCCCAGCGTCTCGGCGTTGCAAATGGCCGGGGAGGCTTTGGCAAAGGCGCCACTCGCGGCTTATTCAACAATTGTTTCCCATTTTGCGCCCTCGCCTGCCTCATCCTCCAGTAACAATGACGAAGAGCGGCGCGGAGCCAGCGCCCGCGGCAGGGGTGTTGAGATCAGGGACAGCACAAAAATATCTCCTCTCTGGAACAAATATTTACCAACCCTTCTGCCTTTTGTTCTTGTGGTTCTCATATTTTTTTTCCAGACATTCGCTGGCAAAATGTCACATGAAGCAGCAACCCAGAAACTTCGGGGTAGCTGCTTGGCGGCTCTGGGCTTTGTTTCCCTCGCGCGCGCGCTCAGCGCCGATGCATCCCCGGCGCGTCCTGCCCGCGCGAGCCCCGTCCCGGCGCGTCCTCGTGGGCCGATGCGCCCATCGTCACCGCCACGACCGGGCGACGCGTTCCTCCCATCTCTCTGCAAGCTTCAAACGCGCCCGGCCATTTCCCTGGGGCCGCCGAGCTGGAGAACGGGGCAGATTTATGAGCTTTGCACGTGGAGGAGGAGGAGGAGGGTGGGGGGAAGCCTTGGTCTCCTGCACRTTGACTCGTATCTGCAGTTAAACGTTAACCGCGGTGATAAAGCCGCCGATGCGCGGGGGCAGCAGAAGCACCGACGCGCACGATCCCGTGCCACGCGCTCCGGCGGAGGGACGAGCGCGGGGATGGCCCCRTCGGCGGCCGGCAGCCTCCGCTGCCGCTTGCCCACCTTCCTGGGGCTCTTCCAGGGCGCCCTGCTGCTCTTCTTCTCCCTCCTCGTCACCTACGACGAGCCCGCGGACGGGGCCCCGCAGGCAGCGGGCGCCGAGCCCGGCACCAAGGAGCTCGCCGGCCTCTTCCCGCTGTTCCGCGACGTGCAGGCGATGCTGGCCGTGGCGCTGGGGCTCCTGCTCGCCTTCCTGCCGCGCTACGGCCTCGGCGCGCTCGCCTTCACCTTCCTGCTGCTCAACGTCTCGGCGCAGTGGGCACTGCTGCTGCGCGGGCTGCTCTACCACCGCGCCGGCGGCCGCGTGCGCCTGGGCCTCCGCAGCCTCCTCGAGGCCGAGTTCGCCGCCACCGCCGTGCTCATCTCGGCCGGCGCCGTGCTGGGCAGCACCAGCCCCTTGCAGCTGCTGCTGGCCGCCCTCTGCGAGGTGCCCGTGTACCTGGCGAGCGAGTGGGCCATCCTCAGGGGCCTCGGCGCGCTCGACGTGGGCGGCACCGTCACCATCCACGTCTTCGCCTGCTACTTCGGCCTCGCCATGTCGTGGGCGCTGCTGCGGGGCAGCGGCGCGCGGGACGCGGCGGCACCGACGCGCCACTCGGACACGCTGTCGCTGGTGGGCATGCTGGCGCTGTGGGTGCTGTGGCCCAGCTTCGTGGCGGCGGCGTGCGAGCCGGGCGCCGCGCAGCGCCGCGCCGCGCTGCACACGGTGCTGGCGCTGGGCGCCGGCGCGCTCACG
>NW_020455532.1:1397935-1401807 GCF_003342845.1 Nothoprocta perdicaria | reverse complement strand
CCTGCTGCGCCTGCCCGGGCTGGGCGCCCCGCCGGCCGCGCGCCGCGCCGACGACTCCATCTACTTCGACCCGCACGGAGCCGACGGGAGCGACGGCGCCGCGGCGGAGCAGGGGGATGCTGGGGAAGCCGGCATGGCCCTCAAGGAGCGGGTGTAGGGGCGCCCGAGCGGGGACACGGGCAGCGGAGACGGCTCGGGGTGGCAGCGATTTCCCTTCCGACGCCCCAGGAGAAACACCCGGCTTTGGCCCATCCGAGACATCCTCTTCCCAAGACGGTTCCTGGGCTTTCCTGGATGCTGTGCCGGCCTCAAGATGCTCCTCTGGCTCAGCCGGGGCTCTGGGGCATCTCCCGCCTRGATCTGCATGTGGAGCGCTGCGGGAATGGGCTTCCACCCCGGCCCCATCCCTGGCATCAGCGCCAGGATGTGTGAAATGAGCGATGGGAGGGAGGAGCATCCAAGGGGGCCGAAAGCCGCACGGGACAACCCGGGATGACATCGGAGGTCTCCACGGGCCGCGAGGACGGAGCGAGCAGGACCCCCGGCCTCGCGGGGTGCGGGAAGCGGCTCCCCCGCCGAGCGGCCCCGCGTGAGCCCCCCGGAGCYGCCCGCGGCGCCCGGCAGCGCGCGGCCCTCGCTGCGAATAAAACAGTGTCGAGCCCCACAAAGGAATCCGGCGCGGCCGCCCGGCGCGGCAGAACAATGGGCGCCGCGAGGCCTCCCGCCGCCCGGCCCCGCTGCCGGCACCGCGCGCCCGCCGGCCCCGGCCGGCTCCCTTCCTGGCCGGGGGCGCTCGGGGAGAGCGTGGCAAGCAGCAATGCACGGGAACRGCCTGCACACGCATGCACAAGCATGCCGGTGCTTGCACGAGTGTGCCCATGCATGCACAGGCATGCACGTGCTTGCACATGCATGCACAAGCGTGCATGTGCTTGCACATGTATGCACAAGTGTGCACATGCTTGCACACACATGTACAAGTGTATCCGTGCATGCACATGCATGCACAAGCGTGCACGTGCTTGCACATGCATGCAGAGCCCCACAAGCCAGGGTTCTCCTTGCTGTCCATGGGAGCCTGCAGAGAAAYCCTCCCTTGCTCTGCCAGCCTCGGCCTTCTGCAGGCACGGGAGCGCCCAGCCCCGGAGCTGCCTTCCAGCCTCCCCGAACCCTTGGCAGCCTGGCACCTCCGGCCGTCCCGCRTGTTGGCAGCACCAGGGCACACGCAACCCGTTTGTGGGACACCCCCAAAGGCGGCTCCGTGGGGTCACAGCAGCCCCGGGGTCCTGGTCTCGGGGTGAGGGAAGTTGGGCATCGGGCGCCCCATGGTCTCCAACTTGGGCACCACAGTGCTGGGTGTGCCCAGGCTGGTGCAGGGCCCCGCGCGCTGCCCGGGCAGTAAATCTGCCCTTTCAGCAGCTGGGCAGCRCTGCGGGGAGAGGGCAGGGAACAAAACGCTCGTCCTCGCGGGCCCCCCGCTGCCCACCCGCCCCTCGGGCCCTGGGAACCATAGGGAGCCTCTCCCAGCTCCCAGGATTGCCCTGCTGAGCAGCATCCGTCCCCATTCCCGGTGCCCCCAGCACCGGCATCACCCACTGGCCCCAAGAGCCCCTCAGCACCTCGGTGACCCCCAAACCCCATGGGGACCGTAGCAGGAGCTCCGGGGGACCCCAGCCCCACGCAGGCCGTGGCTAGGATTGCAGCAGGGATTGCAGCTGCGGAGCGGAAGGCAGGAAGCCGGGGCTGTTTTCCAGGCGCTCAGACGCAGCTGGGAAGCCCGTGGGCCGCGTTCCCGCGGGGCGGCCCCGCACACCTGCGGGTACACGGAGCATTGAGCGGGAACGCCGGCACGGCACGGCACCCATCCCRGCACGCGCAGGACAGCGCGGCCTGCCGGGATGCGCGCGGGAAGCACGGCCTGTCCCTGGGAATGGGAGCGGGAATGGGAGCCGGCCGGAGGAGGCAGCGCGGCGGGCGCCGGAGCCACATCAGAGCCGCCCCCCCGGAGCCGCCGGAGCGCGCGCTGCGGCCCTCGAAGGAAATGCGCTCACTCCCATGTGCTGCGCACTTGGGCTCGCCGCGCTGCTATTTTTATGTGACTTTTCAGGCCCGTTTCCTTTTTCCGGCTGTTTTGCTGCGATTCCACCGTGGCTCCGACCTCGCTTTTCCCCTCCCTCCCTGTAGCGCCTTCCTTCGCTCCTTCCTTCCTTTCCATGCGCTCATTCCTGCCGCCCGCTCCCCCCCGGAGCCGCTCCGGGAGCAGCACCGTTCCCAGTGTTCCCGCTGTTCCCGGCATTCCCGGCCCAGGAGCRGGGCGCGCTCCGGTTGATCCGGGCGGGCGCTGACAGCTCCGGCRGGAGGGGGGGACTTTGCTCCAGCCTTGACGCAGGAGCTGCCGTGAGTCACACGGGTGCCCCGGGCGCGAGGGCCCGGCCGCATCCCGCGGGAAAAGCACCAGGATGCCTGGAAAAGTGGCCAGCCCTGCAGGAAAGCAGGATTTGGGGGACCCCACAGGAGGGCCTGGGTGCAGCCAGGGGGTTGCCGGGCTCCCCTCCTGCCTCTTCTCTTCCCCCCATTGAACCCGACGAAAAGCGCTGGCGGAGCTTTTGTTTAGGGAAAAGCGGAGAGGAAACCCAAGAAAGAAAACGAAAAAAAAGCACAAAAAAAAGGAAAGAAAAGCGCACGCCCCATTGCAGGAGGCCCCATGGAGGCCACGCACGGCCCGCGAGCCCGGGGCGCAGCGGGTGCTGCAGCGGGTGCTGCAGCGGCGCCCTTCGCAGCCGGGGCGCAGAGCGGCCGCGGTGCCGGGCGCCACGCGCAGCCCGTTGCTGCCACCTCGTGTCCTGCAGCGCTGTCCCTGCAGCTGCAGCGCGCGAGCGGCGGCACCTCCGGCGCTGCAGCGGGGCCGGGGACGGCAGCGGCGGGCTGCTCTGCCCCCCCGTCCCCACCGCGGTGGGGACAACACGCGGGGGACACGCAGCGGCCTCGGCCACCTCCCAGGGAGCAGCCGTAGCCCTGCGGGACAAGGAGACACTTTATTTTGGGGCGCAGGGCTGTGCCCCAGGGGCCCCACTGTGCCRCAGGGGACAGCTCAGTGCAGGGGGTCACCCCTTGCGGCTGCTCTGTCCACATTTTTCCCTTTTTTTTTGGTGCATCTTTGCCCTGCCGGGTGCCCTGTGGCTCCTGCCTGCAGCCCTGGGGCCGCAGGGCTGTGTCCAGGGGGCCCTGAGTGCGGAGGGGACGTGACGGGGCGGGCAGGAGGGACACATGGCCATGCACGGGCACGAGGGACGTGCAGGGAGCYGGGGGGCAGCGCCAGCAGCGTCCCAGGCCCCCAGGCCTCCTCCTCGGGTCACACTCGCAGCACAAGTTGTGTCCAAGGAAGCGGGTGGTGATGCAGAGCCAGGGCCTGCAACATCACAGAAATCCAGGTCTCTCCCTTTTCCTGGTGCTTCCCCATCCTCTTCCCCMAAGTCTGGTTTTCCAGCTGCTCCTGCAGCAAAGGAGTCCGGCAGCACCCGGCCCTGCAGCAGGGCCRTTCTGGGAGCACCGTTGGGACCAAGAGGACGAATCCAACCCGGGATCCCCGCAGCCACCTCCGGCGTTGCGCTTGTCCCRGATTTGGGAAGCAGAGCCCTGCAGCGAGGAGAGCGGAGCAGCGTCGCGCAGCCGCGGGCGGCACGAGCGGGGCAGGACGCCCGGCGAGCGCCGTTACCTGCAGGGACCCCGGCGGGGGCAGCCCTAGGGGCGGCGGGCGCCCGGCGCGGGCGCGTGCAGCGCGTAGAGCTTCTCCCAGCACGCGGCCAGCCTGTCCGCCTTGCGCGCGATCTCCCGCAGCTGCTGCCGGCGGCGGCCCGGCCGCGCGGGCGGCG
>NW_020455532.1:1363983-1397901 GCF_003342845.1 Nothoprocta perdicaria | reverse complement strand
CTGCGGCGCACGCGGGTGTCAGCGCGGGGCTGCCCTGCAACCCCGCTGGCTCCCCCGAGATTCCCCTCCGGGGCTTCCCGCCCGGCTCGGGAGCTGCTGGCGGCTGCAGCCCGTGGGTGACGCTGCTACCCACCAGCCCCAGGACACGAGAACCTCGTTGGGGAGCCCAGGGACCTGAGAACCCGTCCTGGGGAGCCCCAGGATGCAAGAACCCCATGCAGGAGCCCTGGGACATGAACACATCCTGGGGAAGTCCCTGGATGTGAATCCATCCTGGGGGAGCCACAGGACATGAGAACCTCATGGGGGAACCCCTGGATGTGAATCCACCCTGGAGGAGCCCCAGGACACAAGAATCTCACAGGGGAGCCCTGGCTTGTCACCCTCACACCCATCCCAGAGCACTGGGATGCAGGAGCAGAACAGGGAATGTCCACATGGGGCAGGAGCATTCCTGGCCAGGCAGGCAGCTCTCACAGTGTGAGGGCAGGGCACGGGTTGGCACAAGCCCGCAGGTCCGGGGGCTTCCAGCCGGCTCCGGGCCAGGGCTGGGTGGCTGGAAGCCGGCGGGACCGCAGAGCCCGTGCAGACCTTCCCGCCGCACCGCGCCGGAATGCACGGGGCTTGGAGCGGGTCCCACCTTGCCGACCTTGCCGCAGCTCTCCCGCAGGACGGACTCGGTGTTCCTGGCCACCTTCCACACGGCCAGGCGCTCGGGGCCGCGCAGGGAGCCGCCCGCCGCGGCGCGCAGCGACATGCTCAGCTTGTAGATGGAGAGCAGGATCTTCTGGTCCTGGAAGCGCAGGAAGGAGGCAGGCGGCGCGGGGCAGGGCGGGAGAGGGGGATCACTCCGTCCTGAGCTCGCTGGGGCTCAGCCCGCGCCCCCCAGCCCCGCTCACCTTGTGCGAGCGGCACGCGGGGCCCGCTCGGCCCTTCCCGGCTGCCGACGCGCTCAGGTTTCTCTGGAAAAACGAATCGGGAAAAGATCAGGATCATGTGCAGCAAAGCAGCGTGCCCTTGCACAGGGCTGGACCCCRTTCGACGCACACGACCCCCTCCCACGGCCCATCCCGCGCTCCCGGCGGGAACACCCCGGGAAGAGGCTCCCGCTGCTCACCAGGTTCTGGACTTCGTGGAAGAGCACGGCGCGGTACTGCCGCAGGATCCTGGCCACGCCRCACCTGCCGCCTCGGCCCAGCGCCGCCGCCACCAGGAGCAGCAGGAGTGCGCCCGGGAGCGCCCGCGGGAGCTGCTGCACGGGAGGCGGCATCACCGCGGGCACCGCCGCGGCGCGCACCGCCGGCCTGGCACCGGCCCTTCCAGGCGCCTCCGGAGCGGCCGCGTCCTCTCCCACCCTCTCCTCTCCATCCCTACTGCGCTCGGGCACCCGTGGAAATTCGTGCCCCGGTCCTGGCAGCGCCCAGAGCGGGACAAGGAYGTAGCCGCCGCGCGGAGCGCAGCCCTCGGCGCTCCAGGGCTCTACGCCGGGCGCAGGGCAACGGGAGCACCGGTATCCCAGCCCCGGGCAGGGACAGGGCAGGGACGCGAGCCCAGGTGCTCTGCGGCGGCGCCAGCAGCGCCCGGGCGGCCGCACCGGGGGATATCCGAGCAGCGCCGCGGCAGCGGAGCGAGAAGGGGAAGCGCTGAGGGTGCCAGGAGGAGCGCGCGGGCTCCGGCGCGGGGACACGTCCGTCCCCTCCTGCCGCGGCTTTCAGGTCCCAGCAGGCAGGGCAGGGAGCAGCAGCCAAGCGCGCGTGGGGGCTGGGAACGGCTCCCTCGGAGCAGATTCCAGCATCGCGGATGAGTCCAGCGCATGTCAGGACTCCGCTCCCACTCTTGTACCCGCTGCCTGYGCCGCTCAGCTCAGCCGCTATCCCGAAACTGGGAATCTCCAGCCCAGGCAGGGAGTCCAGTGCAGGGAAGGGAATCTGGGGGTGGCTTTTAAAACCCCCGGCCTGTCCCTGCTCCCCACTCCCGGCTCCAGAAGGGCCGGAAAGCTGCAAACTCCGAGTCAGGGCAAGCGGCTCGGAGCAGATTAGCAAACCCCAAGGCAGCTGCTGCGAATCCCAGGGGGGCAGCAGCTTTCCCGAGAAAAACCCACTGGGCAGCGCRGCACGAGGCGCCCTGCGGGTCGACCACGCGCGAGATCTCGCACCGCGATGATTCAGCGCCGGAATATGGGAATAGCCCTTGGAGACACAGCGGAGAGCKTTGCTTCCATGAGGATCCCCTGGTCAAAGTCTAAGGGTTGCGCTCGGGAAGCCTCCGCTGCCAGGAAGACGAGGCCAGSCCGTTTTGCTCAAGCCAGTAAGTCGGGAATGACTTCCCTGAAGCAGCTTCTTAAATAACCGGGAGCAGATCCCAGGAGCGAGCGCTCCTTCCCGCGCTTCCAGGCAGCCCGGCCACGCTCCGACGCCTCCGCCTTGGGGAAGCGCCGGCCACATGCGGAGCAGCCGGAGCTCCCCCGATCCGCACGGCTGCTGAGCTGGGATTGCACCATTCCCATGCTCCGTTGGCACGGCCGCTGCCGAGCCGGGATTGCACYGTTCCCTGCGCTCCATGGGCACGGCCGCTGCCCTCTCCGCTGGCAGGGAAGCTAATCCCAGCTCTAATCCTCCGGCAAACACGGCAGATAAGGGGAATTGCGGTTATTGACAGCAGCTCCCGGTGGCATTCGGGCAGCGCCAGCCACCCCAGGGGTGACGCACGAATCCCGGTGCCTGCCCAGGAGCCCCTGGGATGTCCTGGAGCCCCCGGGATGCCCAGGAAACCCCCCGGAGCAGCCCCAGYTCCTTGCAGAGCCCCTGGGCAGGATGGGACCATCCGTGTCCACGCTGGGGACAAGCGGCACCCAGTGCAGCTGGGGACAAATCCCAACCCAACCAGTCCAACCCCATCCCCACCGGAGAAGCCMTCTCTAGTGGCTCCATAGCCCATCCCGGATGGACCCGGCCCTCCTGGGCAGGACACCCCCCCTCTCCCTATCCAGGGGAAGGCCAGGGATAGSGAGCCCTATCCCAGCCACGGCAGCTCCTTCCCCCTGGATTTGGGCCTCCAAATCCCTGGAGCAGCCCCCATTCCAGCAAGTACTTCCCCYTACATGGGGTCCAAAGGATGCAGCCCAATGGGTCTAAGCCAGCGAGACCCCTTCCCAATTGGACCAGTCCTATCCCCAGTGGCCCGAGACCCTTCCCAGAGGAACCAGTCCTGTTCCGAGTGCTCCAAACCCCTTCCTAGCCAGAGCAGCCCTGTCCTGAGCCCCTTCCCACCTGGACCAGCCGTGTCCCGAGCCCCTTCCCAGCCTGAGCAGCCCTGTACTGAGCCCCTTCCCAGTCAGACCAACCCTGTCCCGTGTGCTCCAAGCCCCTTCCCAGCTGGAGCAGCCCTGTCCCAAGTGCTCCGAGCCCCTTCCCGGATGGAGCAGCCCCCTCGCCAGCCCCAGGCCCCGCTCACCATGGACCCCGCGCGGCTCCGGGGCAGGGCCCGGCGGCCCCTCCGCGTCCCGCTCCGGCGCCCGCCCGCGCTCCGTTTGAACTTGGCTCCACGCGGAGCGGGGCCGCGGTGGGAGGGGACGGGAGGCTCCCGCTCGCCGGGGGGCCGCCCCGAGGGGCCGCCCGAGGCGCCGGGAACGGGAAGGGGAAGGGAAAGCGGCACCGAGATCCACGTGGGAGCAGGGCCGCGCTCCGGGAGCCCAGGCCACCGGGCGTTTCCAGCGCTCCGAATGTGTGTTTGAATCATCCTCCTTCCACGCTCGCTTTCCGAAACAGCTGCTGGCCCCGCTTCGTGCTTCCAATCCCTCGTTCCCGTTTATCCATCTATAGGAATCCGGCACAAAATCCCTAAAGGGCCCTGCATGCTTCTCAACACGGAGCTCCCGCACTTTCAGCCAAGGAAAAATTCCCCTTCTCCCTCCATACAAGAAAACAATCAAACTGTATTTTATACACATTTCCTAGGCAGGTGATAAGGTTTTCTTCAACTGAATACACTTATATAGAACACATACACAGACCTGAATACTTTTGCGAGATCCTAATATATAAGAGACAGCTTTTCGCTGAAAGGATAATGACAAGAAAGGCAGGCTCTCTGGGTCAAAATAATACAGATCACAAATATAAAAGAAAACCCTTAAGACAGCTCATAAAAGATCCTAAACACAAAGCCCTTCCTCCAATGATTTCGCTTTTTTCCATACGCACTTGAAGAGTTATCCCAAATATCCAGACTCAAAACAATTCTGACATTAGAAAACACAGTTTCTCAGCGGCTCTCACAAAAGGTTAACTCCTTCCAAAGGGATTATATTTTGCCTTGTTCCTTCAAAATATTCCTTTGCTTAATGAAATCAGACTCCTAAAGAAGGTTATATCATATGCATTTAAAAAAGCTGAGAAAAAGCTCTTTAAAAATATTCTCTGGAATTTCACAAAGCRCCTCGTCTGCTCAGGTTTAAGGAAACGTTCCGGGTTATGCTGCAGTTTGCCAGCAGAGGAGACAAAGTCAAACGAGACTTGGGTCTCACCTGGGGCCAAGGAAAGGGGCACCCCGGCCACTCTCTTCCTGGTCTCCCCAGCAGACATCCACGCTTCCCTTCAGGGTAAATTTGCTGCATTCAGRCAGCAGGGAAACGGATCTGCTGACAAAGAACCAGCATCTGATGGGCCAGACACTAAAGGAACTGCACAAACGGGCGGCACGACGAGCACTTCATGCTAGGGAAGAGATCAGAGGAACGGCTAAACATCAGCAACCAAACAAGCAATAATTAAGGATATTTACAGAGGGGATGCAGGCATCAAGGTGAAAATGCCAACTGAGCATCCAAACTGCTCAACTCTGCTACATTTGCCCCAAATGACAATGTTCAGAGCGAATCTAGATGCATTTGTGATGCACACAGCTGATGACTGCACCGCGTGAGCCAAGAGCACTACAACAGGAAGAGAAGGGAACAGATTTTTCTTTTGGGAAAGAAAAAAAAAAAACAGATCTTTCATTTTCCACCAATCTCTTGTCCTCTCCAATGTGTCCACTGTAAGGGCAAATGCAGGGAAAGCTGGTGAGCAGACACCCTAGTCCTACAGAGATACTGATGCAGCCGCGTCAGCATCCTCTAGAAAGTATTTTTGAGCTTGGCTGCCACAAGGACAAGGATCTCGCCGATCTTTTTCTGCCAGTTCGCTATGTCCTTGGAGACATCACACCAGAGCTCTCCGTGGCGCGGCTCGGCATTCTCGCAGCGCTTCTTCACCTCCTGTTGTTGCTCCTACAAGGAAGGGAAACAGTCGTTTGCGAGTCTCTTAATGCCCTGGTTTGTTGCAGTGTAGAGCCAGAAAGTTAACAATCCCCTCCCTGAAGTTAACGCTTTGGGGGTTTGTTTGGTTGTTTTAAGACAACACGAAAAAACTGCTTTGAATGAGTTAAAGATGAGTGGTGACTGTCCTGCCTTGCTGAACAAACTGGCCTAGTTACAGTCACGCAAGTTGTGGCTGCACCAGAGAATCTGTAGCAAAAACTCTCTCTGTGATAGCAGGGCATGAGATATATGAAGTGAGAGGTCCCTCTGACGGCAGGGAATAAACACTCCCATCACATCAGCAACACGAGGCAGTAAAACCACCCTGAGATCAGCACGCACTGTTCTTAACGGCTGTGTTCACGTGCAACCCAAACTCGAAACTTGTAAAGAAACAGGACTAGTCACACAAATCCAGCACTGTAATTGCAGGACGGGCTTCTCCCACTCGGCTGCTGTCTGACACACAGAACCCCAATTTCATGCATTTTTGCACCAAGTGGCAAGACTGTAAACAGCAAAACAGCCTGAAGGTCAATGCAGCTGATGACACCCCACATGCCTGCTGGTGTTAATTCACGACCAGGTGTGACAGCCTTCGCCTCCTGATCCTTGAGCCACACTGGCAGCAGAAGCAAAGGGCTCAGCCCAGGGCTGCAGCAATTCCCAGGACAGCAGGAAGGGATTCCCTGTCTGTGCTGGGGGAGCAGCTCCATTTTCCCCAGGTGCACACTCACCTCTGTGCCGTGCTGGAGCTCAAATTTGTAAAAGAAAGCCCAGGCATCCCCCAGGTCGGAGTCTATCTTCACTGTTCGGTGGAACCATTCTCGGGCCTTAGTTATTTTGCGCTCACTCCAGAATAACCTTTTGAGAAAAGCAAAAGTCAATACCCACATTTCTTCTCTGGAGAAACACCACAAACTGCAAGTCCTCAAACTTAAAGGCCCTCCATGTATTTAGGTTCTCAGCTCTCCCACGATGACAAAGCAGAGTTTTGTAAATGTCAGCTGTCCTGTCCTCTGGAAAGAGAGGAGACATTAGAGGACTAAAAGGGATATCTGCTTCTTCACTCTCCACCTGATCTAACAGGCTAAGTCAGCCTCAGTCAAAGGAAGAGAGAGGGGTTCCAGAGGAGGGAAGAAATGTTCTGTGAGCTCAACCTTTGCTGACTCCTCTGCTCACACTGCTGATTTAGATTTACTGTAGGAATAAACGGCATCCTCTGTCTACATCTTTTTCCCTTCCTCCAAGTTCTTAGCATTTTAAGTTGACTTTAGCATTTACTAATTAAACAGTCTCAAAGAGTTGAAAACTCTATGCAAGTCTGCTTAGAAAGCGTCGAGTGACATGCTCATGTGCACTCAGTTTCTGAGCTCTAACGGAGCGGATCCATCCCAYGAGCCTCACTTTTTCCAAGGAAAGGCATAGATTCCATCCTCGCATCCCAGCTCGGCTGCCGCCACTGCAGAAAGCTACTTGGGAATGCTGAAATTTCTCCCCGGTAATTAAGCAGCTGAGTCAATAGCCCATTGGTTTCAATCTTCCACATTAAAAGAGTTCATCTGAACTAGCAAGGTCTTTATCACATCAGAAAACCATCCCTCATAAAGAGCTTAGGCTGCCATAAAATTATACAACTTATGTGATTGTTTTTAAGCCCTATAATACCCTTGATTGTTTGGTGTTAAATAAACTGTGATTTAAAAGAGCATGAACAACGATAGCAGAAAGACTGAACACCTGCAGGTAGCAGCCACTTACAGAAAGTTCTTTTTAATAAAGAGCTTTTCCTAAGTGGGTGACAGACCACRTTTTACTGTGCCTACATGCAAATCTTTTGGAGGGAGGGGGAATCTGTTTGTGTTGGGATTAGCAGCTAAATGAAGTTGCTTCGGAAGGTGCCCAGAATCAGTTTCTATAAAGCAAAAGTTAGTATTTTTTCTCACTTGCAGCTAAAGCTGAACAAGTAAACTGTCATGATCTGGCAGAAGCCAGTGTTGCAGTCACTGGAGTGTATCCTACAGTTTTCTTTGGCTTATAAAAATGAGTTGTGAAAGAATTGGGCAATGTGCATCTCACATTAACCTCTTGTGCTATTCATAGAGGAAGAAAAGTAATTTTCTGACACTGTTTTATGGCCCTTTATGCATCAGGACAGGGTATGGCAGGAGTCAATTCTAACCATGGTTTTTCTTCCCTGGAAGCCTCACAACTCTATCTAGGCAACAGGACAACTCCTAGCAGACTGTCTTCCTGTCTAAAAGCAAACTACAGCACAACTAGTAGTCTGCATTCCGGGAAGGGCCAAAACTGGGGCAAAAAACTGACACAGAACTGACAGAGCAGAAATTTAGGAAAAGAGAAGACTAGAACAGCTCACTGTTATTAGGTCAGGAGGGAAGAAAGAGAACAGATCAGGAATTCACACTGTCAACCACAAAAACTGGTCAATAACCAGCAAAAGTTGTCCCCATTTCCACAAATACTTAAAACAGACCCCGTGGAAGCGAAGCTTGTCCAAGGGCATGAAGGTAACATGTTTTCATGGAGCACAAACAGCCAGGCCTGGAAAAGGACCCAGGGAAAACATATTACATCTCCACTGCGGTCCCAGACCCACTGCAGTGGCTGGAGGACAGGTGGAAATCTCCAGTTTTTAACCAAGACAGAGGAGCGGGTTTGCACACTTCCTAGGAGGCGGCATCTTGCTTTGAGCTTTATCATCTCTGCGGCACTCACAATCACACGGGCTTCTCTGAGTGCAACATTTCATCTTTTCAGATGCAGTCACATAAAAATGGGTATTTTTACTGCATTAAGCTCGGGAACTCACTTGGCCACAGTCAACAGGACATGCGGGTCGTGTTCGCACTTCTTCAGAGCATCCACGCTCTTGGTCTTCCTTTGCGGTCGTGCTTCCAGGAAAATTGCCTCTGACCACAGGATTCCTTAAATGAGTCCAGATGGAAGATGATGTTATTTCAGAGATAAACCTCCCCACCCTGTTATCAAGCCAGTGCTCTCCAAAACAAGCAAGCCTGTTGCTCCCATCCTATGTGTGATACGCTCAGCCCCAAGCACGGATATTTCATTCAATGCTCCTGAACTTTTAGCTACTGCTTCCACCACACCACACTTTCAGTTCTGAATGTTTCTGTGTTATAACCTTCCTGCAGCTCCTGTGTTCCCTATAGTAGCAGGCAGTAACCCAGAGCTTGTGACTGTCAGACAAGACATTACAAGCAACAAAGAGTAAACCAGGAGGTAAGAAATGAAAGATATCAAATTGTCTGAATGGGAAACCACAGTGGCAGATGTCATCCCAAAAGGTGACAGGAACACCATTGGGAAACAGTTTCAAAGGTGCCAAAGGGCACCAAGCTCTCCACAAATCTGATGAAGGCATCAGCAGGCAAGAGATGGGCCAGGAAAGCAGGGCTTAATCCCTAGTTCCTTTCACGGCCAAAAGCAAAAAGGAAATACGCTCGGAGGAGCATGAAATCTTGGGTTTCACACGTCAGCCAGCAATACTTGCTGATCACTTCAAAGCCAAGCCTGAAAGCCTGTGCCTGCCAGGACTCCACCAAGTGCTCTCACTTCCCATAAACAGCACCATGAGAACAGACACTGCAGCTTTGATGGCTGCAGTGACAGAGCGGACCAGAACTCTCTCCTCCTCGCCTTCAGGATTTGCTCTTTTCAAACACAGTCAAATCACATTTTCAGGCCTCTATTTTCAGGCCAGCTGAGGACACAAACACCGTTTATGTTTCAGCTTCGTTCTCTGTACAGTCTGCCTAAGTGAGGCACGAGCARTTGGAAATCAGTTTGGCAATCAAGGGTAATTCAGCAACCAAAGCGTCTGCTTTACATGACTGTAAGTGCTTAGCCTGCTAATTCCAGCAGGCCTTTATTTTGGTTTATAGAATTTCAAGCCAGAGTTGGAAGCTATTTTATTTAAACAAAAACTAAGATCCTGCTGCTTATTTCCATAGCAACCAGCAGATTCTGCAGTGAGGCCTGTGGTGGCAAACACACATTAAATGTTAGGCTAAGCAGTTCACCAGAAGCGGGGCTTGTGTGGTATTGCTTTGTTGGCCCACTCTCACAGTGAGCCGTTTGGAATGAGTTTCTCAAATCCAAAAAATAAATGAAAAATAAAGTCACTTAATTCCCTTATTTCACTGGACTCCAGCACCTGTCAATTAAAACACCTCTCGAAACCCTGCCTGAAGGCAAACTCTAAAGGCTTGCAGCAGACTACTGTGTTTCATAGTTATGCAACATCTTTTCTCCAAAGACACCAACATGTTTAAATAATTAAGCCTTCCAACAGTTCTGCCAAAAAATAAGGAAGTATCAGGCACTCTCTCCTCCTATCCCAGGAGGCAAATAATTCCAATGCTGGTTTGAACCAATTGATTTAGATTATACGGCCTATTTGCCTTTTCTGGAGGCGTTTGAATCAGAAAGCAGGACTAAACTTGGGGTAAATGCTTCACTCATCAGGACTGGGACTGAGATTTGCTGTCACGCTAGATTTTAAGCRGACAGGTCGCATCAGGAGTGCGACCACTGCAGGCCAATCAACAACAAGAAGTCCTCTCCAGCCAGCTCTACGCCAGTGAGACAAGGGATTTTAAAAAATAAAATAAACATTTCAGTGAATTTTCTAACTGCAAACTCTTGAGAGTCAGGTTTAAAGGCTGGCATTTCTTCCTTTGCAAATTTCCGCTAGCTTCAGTAAAAAACAGTCCATATCGTGGTGGAAAGCTGGAAACCTGAGGATAAACTGCAGACAATAGACCCAATAATACACTGGATACGTCAACAAAATGGAATCAACACCCAAGACCTCTCTTGGTGTGAGAAAGTACAAAGTAACTGGGAATACTCAACAACACCAGCAAGTTTCCTTCCTAAGAGGACACCTCTCTGAAGAATCTTGTGCTGACCTGGCCAAATAGGGCATCTTAGAGAAAGGTGAATCTCTGTCTGCTGAGAAAATATAACCRTGTTTGAGATTAAAGATAAATAATTAAATAATCCAGTTTACCTGAATTGGGACATTCTTGCAATGCCTTGGCCATCAGAGTATTTGCAATATTCTTTAACCCAGCTCTGTATTCTAATCGTACAGACTCTAACCTGGAAAGGAAGAGACCACGTGACACCATTTATGAGATTTAATTCATTATGTAGAAACAAACAATGAGTCAGTCACATGAAGAATATGAGAAAATATAAACATCTGCCCATATTCTGGCTGCATAAAGGAAGATTACTGGTATCTCCCCATTGCTCACTTTAAGAATACRTAGTTATGATCTTTATTCTACAAAAGCTTAGATCAAGAAAAAAAATCCCATAAAGAGACTAAAACAGAAATGAAAGATCCCTGGTTTTTCAAACTCTACAGCTATGAGTAGAACAAATAACTGGTCCTTAACTCCTTAGAGCACCTGTGTACTAGCAACAGGAGCAGTCTGGGATTTGGAAAAAGTTGTTAGTCCAGAGGAACACTAGGCTGGGCAGGGTCTTAATCGCTCAAACACTGGGAAGATGCAAAGGGTTAAGCTGAGGAATGCCCTGGCCTCAGCTCACACTCGGTTCATGTCCACACAACTCACCAGAGATCAGGATTCTTTGGGTTTTTCAGACGAGACTTTTCCAAGATGGCTCTTGCTCTAGTCAACTGCCCAACTTTCTCCTCCAGTCTGGATAGCAAGAGCCATAGGGGTATGGAATGGGGACACTTCTTCAACTGTTTTAAAAGAGGAAAAGCTTAGAGAGTCTGTCAATTTGCAAACATGTTATAATCTCTAAAGAAATAGTCCACCCCTCCCTCCTGGAGAATTTGGAAGAGGTGAGATGAAGTTGAATACATCATTCAAATCCTAGTTAATCTAATGGTTCAGATCAGTACAAACATCTGGTCTGCCCCATATCCAAAAGAAATAAGCAATACACCAAGCAGGACTGAGCTCTGCCTGTACCAAGAGAAAGAAAACATCTCCTTTAACAGCACATGTCACCTGTGCTGGTCTGCAGGGCTCTTATACAACCCAGGCTCTACAACAGAATACACCAAGATCACCCTTAAAGCCAAGGCAATCAAGTGGATACCAGAGCTGGCAGCAAGGAACTTTTTTCCCTATTATTTTCATGGATGATTTTCAGGAGCATTCATGTGTAAGAAAACCATTAATCATCTGAGAGAGACCTGAGCGCTGGGTAGGTCCCCTCCTTCCACTGGGTATGTCTAAGAATTCATTAACAGGCTTTTCTCTTAAGAGTTTTACTGATGTCTGTGCAYGTCTTAAACAGTTATTGCAGGAAAAGAAAGCTCACTGCACCAATGACGAGTGCAGCATAGAGCAAACTTCCTCAAGGAAAAAAAAAAGAATTTTGCCTATTGACAGCAGTATAAGAGATACACTCTGGCTGATTATTTCAAAGTCATGACAACTCCTTTGTTCTTGTTGCTGTAACAAAAATAAATAAATAAAATCACATCTCCAACAGGCYGGAACAGGGCTATCAGCACACCACAAATGCAAAGCAAATTCGCAGTAACATGCATCTCACCCCTTGATTATAAGCTTCCCGTGCTTTCTCTGCCAGCTCTTTTTGTTCCTCTATTTGTCCTTTCATCATCCACAGCTTGGGGAAGTCCTCATAGTGCTTCAGGGCCTCCTCGCAGAGCTCCTGGGCTGCAGCAATGTTTCCAAGCACCCACTCTAACTTCACAGACTTCATGAAGACCTAAGAATAGAGTTGTTTATCACTAGGAGCCATTGGAAAACCATTACTGTGTCAATGCCAAGGGCTCTCAGGTTCAAACCCTCACTGAAGTGTTATCGATCTGCTAGTCTGAAGGGGGAAAAAGGCAAAGTTAAGTAACAGAGGGAACATAACAATGAGAATGTTAAACGCAAGCATTAAAGTAGCTGGAACAGTGCGATCAGATAACCTTTATCCCAGCCATTAACAGAAAATTCATAGTTATACAATATTTGTGCAAAAAGCACAACTTTAAGGGCATAACCAAATACATAAATTTGCGTGTGCTCAGCAGCTTCCTCTGCACATGCACATCTCCCTCCAAGGACGCCTTGTGGTACCCAAGGCTACCACAAACACCKTTTCCTAGTTAAGGCTCCAAGTCACGTCTGAGATCCTGCTAATTAAAAACTAATAAATACACTCTTGTGTCCTCAGTGTTTTTCTTCTAATGAGGCAGGGAGGTTACAGTTGTGAGAAGTAATTTACAGATGGAAGGCAGTTTAGCTACTCTGACCTGTCCTCCCCTTTCTCAAACTGCCCCCACCTATGACTCAGCAAGGGACACATCAAATGTCACAAGAGATTCAGCCTCAGCTGCCCTGACAGGGCAGAATCTCACTAACTGATAGGGGAAGTACAATTTAAGAGATCAAGAATAAAGCACAAATGAGAAAGAAAAAAAAAAAAAAAAGCAATAATTTCCTCATAACATGACCCAGATCTTTCCTCTTCGACAAATTCAAGTTCACTGCGAAAGCAGCTCCTCTCCTTTTTCCAAGGCAGGCTTTTACACAGCATGATCAATCTACAAACAGCTGTAAACCAGGAAATTCCTGACTTTGGCCGTTTGGGCAAAAAAATCAATTGTGGTCTTTTTTTCCCCCCATCATGCCTTCGTTTATGTCGCAATTAGCTGGAGAAGAGCTGCCACATGCCCGCAAAGGCAATGGCAGGGAGCCACCCGCTCCATCACGGAGGCCACCGAGCTGAAGGGGCTTCTCCTTCCGCCTGGGCTCCCGGTGCCAAGAGAGGTCCAGGCTCTCCACCCTCCTCACGTCCTTACCCGTGCAGTGGGGGCACTGCTGCGAGCTTTTGCCAGCAGCCTCCTTGCTCTTTCATATTCATTGTTTTCTGACTCGAGCTTCACGGCAGCCAGCCAGATCTCCTCGCTGTTGGGGTTGGCCTGCAAGAGCATAAAATGACAGGCAAATGCATACAATGAATYAACAGCAGATTTAATCCTTCGTTTGATCCAGATTAAAATTGAAATCAGAGCTCTGTCAATCCTCACTAGGGTTTTTTTCTTCAGTTCAAGCTCCTCCCAATCTTCTTTGACCTTTGAAGTTTATAGGAATTCTCCGAAACAGATGCACAACACAAAGATACATGCCAGTTTGGAAGTTGGATGCTTCTCAATTGTTGAAAAGCATTAATGCTTGATCTTCTGAACTTCCAGTTTAAATACCAAGAAGATCATAAAGTCTGTCACAGCAAGACCCTCATTTTATTACCCTTGAACAAAAAAATTAAAAAAAAAAAAGAAAATAAGAAAGCCCAAATTCCCYGTTGAGGTCTGTGAACACTACTCCAAAACAAGTCATCTCAGCAGCAACCATTTCAAGGAGGTTCAGAATGGTAAAAAGAAGTGCCAAAAACAAATTTCTG
The DNA here is from genome assembly GCF_003342845.1 of Nothoprocta perdicaria. NCBI lineage: Eukaryota > Metazoa > Chordata > Aves > Tinamiformes > Tinamidae > Nothoprocta > Nothoprocta perdicaria. Next base: position 1,384,151 of record NW_020455532.1, on the reverse strand, counting down.
AAATAAATACCTCCTTCAGGAGCAAGTAACTACCAYTGCTCAGCTTTCGAGTCTCAGTCCCAACCTCAGAACTCTGCCCATCTTTCAGTGCTAATCTTCATTTTGCTACAGATTAGTGGTTGTGAATAATGCAGAGCTTTATTGATTTGGAGAGACCATCCCTCTTTCATAGATGAGCATTTTCAGAGAAACCAACAGAAGAAAATTCTGATGCATGGTGAGAGTGTGTGAGAGCCCATTAAAATTAACAGTTTGTGACCTCAGAAACCTGAAGTTGTTACTGCTATTAAAGGCAGTAGCACACTCTTGCTTCCAGCTTGCCTCTATTTGAACAATTTGCTGTATACAATAATCAAAGAAGAGTGGGAGTGCCCTCATTTGGGGAGGCAGCAGCAGAACGGGCATCCACAGAAAAAGCTCACTCTCTGGTCTTTAATAGTCCKCCCCAAAGCCACCACACAAGCCTAAGATACCCACCTGGAAAGCCAGGGCCAAAATGCTTCTGGCTGCGGGCACATCTCCCGCCAGCCACTTGGACTTGGCTCCCATGAGCCAGAGCACTTCTGCTTTGGGGCAGTGCGCGACGGCTCTCTGCAGCAGGGCCTCCAAGGATTCCCTGGGCCAAGAAAGAGCAAGTTATAATCATTCAAAATGCTGCCAAGCGGGAGCTCTCACACACCACTGCCACTATCAACGTTATAAATATTGTTGCAAAGTCCAACGTTGTAAACCTTGATAAGTTGTTTCATAACCAGGAGAGGGTGGGTCTTTTTTCACAAGGTTTCTGAAACCAGCAGTCCACAAATAGCTCATTGTTCAGCCACCTGTGTTCAACAGCCTCTGCGGAAAGACCCTACATAAAAACCTCTCATTTGTCTTGGAAAGTGCTTTTGCTTCGAAACAAACCTGAGCAGAGGTTGGGACAGGGAGCTCTTCAGAATTATTACATGGGCCTGGTTTAATCTTACTTAATTTTTTTCATCCTCTAGAAAATATATTTTTCAATCAGGACAAGGGGCTAAAAGAGCAGCAGAGGATCAAAAAAAAAAGGAAAAAAGAAGGTGGGGAGGGGGAGGGCACTCCCTGTCCTATACATACAAGCTCTGCTGGGTTTAATAGGGTCAGCTGCATGTGCATAAGTGATCTATTGCACAGAAACTTTGGGCAGCAAGTTTGAAATGCATTTGACATTTGACAGAACTTTATCATAAACTTTAAAATAAGAAGCATGGACCACTGACAGTGTAACAGCAGCATTRATAAACTGATTCTCAGTATGTTCAATCAAAAAAAATTTTAGAGATATTCAGGCAGCTTCAGTGATCACACAGTTTATATACAGAAATTTAATGAACTACGTGCTATATTCCTAGGTGATCTGTTACCCCATATTCCCATTTCTTTCTAGAAAGCCATTCTCAAAGATGAGGAGTCTTCATTTAAAACAAAGTCAGAGATGCTCTTGACCACAAGGAGGAAGGTCAAAGCCACAAATAACGCCAGCAAGTTTTCACCAACTGAAATAACTCTGCTTGTGTAACACAACATTTCGTGATTCATCTTGCAGCTTCCTGTCCTGCCCAATGTACTGCTCCGTGAGAGGAAACATGAACCCCTCCATCCAAGGATTCTGCAGCGCGCTCACCTGGTCCCGTGGTTCTTCTCAAAGTAAGCTGCTCGCAGCCACACACTTTTCTTGCTCGGGAAAACTTGCAAGGCGTAAGCATAAATTGCTCGGGCACACTCCAAAGCATTGTGAGCAACACACTGAAGAAAATCAGATGGTAATTAAGTTAGTTTAGGGTTGGACTGAAATGAAGGGCATAATAGAATGACACAGGCGTAATTCAACACAGACCAGAACAATTCTAATTAATATAGAAATTAGGGCATCAGAGGCAACTGAACAGTAATTTTCAGTTTTAGAAAATTCCTCATTGCTTCCTTTTTTTATCAGAGCACAACTATCACTGGCCTTTCAGTGAGACTGACACACAGGCCAASTTGAAGAATTATCAAGACATTGTAAAGGCTCTCCAATGTTTGCACTTCATTTCTATAAAGGCAGAACTCGAAGCACCACTGCCTACGCCCACCTTCTGCAGCAAGCCTAATTCAAAGGCAGCTGAAATGAACACTTCTGATGAAATATGATTTACTTTTTAGTGTGTATTTAAACTACCCCTGAAAAGCAAAGAAGGACTGGTAACACTTTTACAAAGTCCCCTATCTACTCTTGTAATAATTGTTGGGCTACAGTGCTCATGCTTTCAAACTCAAACCTGGACTGCAATCTTTACTGACCTTGCAAAAAGGGCAGCAAACAATCCATCACAATCAGCAACTTTATGCTTAGGAAAAAACCCAGATCAGAAGAAAGCTGAACAACACACCAACMCCCGAGAGGCAGGTCTGTCTGCATTTGGCCAATTGCACCCACTTTCACTGACAAATAAACATGTAATTTCTCAGGCATCAGTTCCACTTCCCCCAGTTCAAACTAAACAAAACAGCACAGCTGGCCATACACTGTCTGCATCTTCCATCCAGGTGTGTTTCCGATCTTCTTCCTCAATTCCAATCCCAATGACAGCTCTCATGATCGCCTGGCATGTGGCCACACTTCCAGCTTTATCACATTCCTCAGCATCCTAGAAACAAGAGCAGAGAATTGTTCCTTTTGAGGAATTGCAATAAAAGGCATCAGATTCTACAACAGCAATTCAAGTGCAAATAYACGGACACTGCGGGCAGTACCATATTAAAAACATTGCTTAATGATATCTTGACACTAATTAGTGAGACAACATCTACTTTGAAGATGCTGTAGCTGTTGAAACAACCACAGCATCCAATGAGAAAGAACGTGTGACAACTCATTAGCTTTCCTGTCTGGGAAGTCTCTTCTTACCATTTCACTGACTTTCCCTGGGTTGGGCTGAGCAGGGACTTAATGAAAAAGGAAAGCAGCAAAACTTTGAGAAGAAAGATTTTCAGGAGCAAAGCTACTGATCTCATTTCAGCTTTGGAATCATTCTCAAAGCTCAGAAAGGGCTAAACAGCTGAGATTAAACACACACTCAACTGCTGTTGAATTAGAGCAAATTACACATGCAAAAAAACACATAAAATGCCTCACTGGGGGCTTAATGCCTCTATCCTCCTTAAGGCAGCAGCTGCTTCAACTTGAAGCTGCTTGTTCTCCAAGACAGAAGGAAACCAGACACTCCTCAGCTGAGCACACAGCACTGCCCCAGGCTTCACTTAACCATGGACTTGGGCCTCCCCAGCAGACTCCGGAGTCTCGCTCACTGAATTTTCACAGGGGTCAGACCTCCACTGACAAGCCTACTGCAAAATAACCACTTCATAATATGGAGTACCAGGAGCCTTCAAATCAGAACTGAGAGCTTGGCTCTTCYGCGTCTCTAAAAGAGACACGGGAAACAAGTACCTGTATCCATTGCTCCCTGTTGATTTCCACACCGTTGGCTCTGAGGGATGTGATGGCTCTGTCGATGATTTTCTCCACCATCTGAGTGTTTCCATTGGCCTCCTCCAGTTTGGCCGCCGTAATCCAGATGTGACGATCTGTTGGAATGTTCTCCCGGGCTTTGTTTAGGACTTTACGAGCGTTCTCATAAGTCTCCAGTCTTGCCAGCGCAAGCCAAAGCTACAGAGCAACCAAGGATGTATATCAGATTAGAACAAGGAGATGGCAACGTCTCCGTGCAGCAGTATTGGCCCAGGAGAGATAAGCAGCTTTATGCAGTTTGCTGCAAGTTGGYAACCATCCTCATCATATAGATATTCCACAGCCTGCTTATACTACGTAGAAACAGTATTTTCAGAGTTTGCTACTATTCTTAAAAAGTTAAATCTTAATCATTATATTATCTTCTCTTTGCTGGGCTGCTGCACTAATATGTTCTGTCTAGACCACCTTTTAAGCAGCTGGGCTTATAATGCTTGGGTTCAACGATCCAGAAGCAAACACCAATCTTTCAGGTTTCCYAAGCTGTACATATGCTAGTTTTCACAACTGCCAGGGCACTAAACATGAACACAAACATGGCTAATGGGCTGCTGCAGGCACAGCAGTCTGCTGGCACAACTAACATAACAATTACACAAGAAAATGAGGCATATAATGACCACCAGACTATTAGCCCAGGAGAAAGAACACAGTTCACTACTCAGCAAACCCTTCTGATGTCCTTCTGTCTRGTAGAAAACGCAGAGTGCTTTTTGGATCCAAAATCTACCACTATCCTAAAACACTATATATATTTTTTTWAAATTACTTTTAAACCAAACTTAAATTACTTTCAAAACAAACAAAACCAAAACAAATCCCTTCCTCCAAACCTTACTTCAACACTAGTTGGACAGCACTCCACAGCCCGACTCAGCATGATCCTGGCATCCTCAGGTTCTTCCAGCTCCACTGCTGCCTTCCACAAACGCACCGAATTTGGAACATGCTCCAGAGCTAGAAAAGAATAAAAGCTGTGTGAATCATGATAAAGAAGTTCACCAAATAGAGCTGTGTTTTTCCAAGATGACACACTAAACATTTTAATCACACACAAAAAAAAAGCAGACGAAACCTCCTGAAAAAGGGTGGAAATGATATTTTTCCCCAAACAAAAAAAAAAAACCTTTTTCCTCTCTAGCAGTGACAGAAGAACAAACTGAAAATATGCTTACTTAAAATATTATTGGCACTACTACTTTTAATAGCAGTATCTACATCATCTCATTTTTAATAGCAGTATCTACTTTATCTCTTATGGACTTCATCATATGAGAATTTTAAACCAGAAAATAAATGCTTAATAATTTTAATTGGAAACAGGTTTTGGTGAGCCAAGGGCTTTCCCCTGTACAAATTGCTATAAAAGGAAATTCTCGACCCTGATCAATATTTTAATTATGATGTTTTCTTAATACCTATAAATCTGACTTAAAGCAATAAAAATAAATAAAAATCTAAAGTATTAATATTAATGATAATACAAGAAAAATACACCAGACTGGTATAAAATCCCACATATGCAAGGGTTAAGTTCTACAGCACTCTACTATAAAATGACTTTTTTTTTTTTTTTTTTTTTTTTTTTTTACAACTTCCATGTCTCAGGAAATGGCATTAAGAGGTATTACACATCCTGTACAAACAGGGCTCATCTGACAAATCTGTAAAATCCTTATTTGATCTGACATTTTGAAATATATGGACATATATGGATTATCAAAAATTGGGGAGGCTAATAATGTAGTGTCTCCCTTCAGGGGCAAAAAAAAMCGACAAAAAGACGTTTGATTTTTAACCAATAACAGCCCTGTTCCCAAATTGCTGAAATCATCTCTTCACAATCARGTTTTCCTGTAAGCATCTGCTGACAGTTTAATGATTGTTGGTCTAGCAGCTTTCCAACAAGTTAGACCCACTACTCAAAAATAAAACTAAAGGAAGCATAAAAGCTTAAAGGTATTAAAGGTATCGCAGGGCAACTTGAAGAGCCCAGCCACAGAATTCCACATGTTCTCTCTGTAATCCAATACGGGGGCCCTCTAACAAAGAGTCTTTCAGGCTTCTTTAATCTTGTCCAAGCATTTTCTGCTCCTGGCAGAAACTTCATTCTCGGCAGATTTTCCTAGAAGCGCTGTCCAAAACACCCAGCTCCAAGCAACGGCTCTCCTCGGCCTGCCTTTTCATAACCCTTTATCTTAAAGGGACATTGGGAAAAGAAACCAACGCTTTTTCAGTCCTTTGTTACCACAATTAGTCCGTATGCAATTAGTTTCGTTGCTTCCACCATGGCGACACACAAGTGGGTTAGTAACAGAACAGAACGTAGCTGTCTTCAAAAAGTGTAACTGTAGGATCACCAATACAGGTGTAAAGATGCAATTTTATATATTTCCAAATGAACTAGGCTTCTAAGTCAATGCTATTCCTTGATTATTGCTGCAATGGCCAAGGGACACCAAAACTCCGGGACTTTACAGAAACACATAGAGAATTTACAAGGAGAATGCTCCAAGCAGTCGGGCATTAACTGTTCCTCAGAGTCCGTAGCAGCAGGAGGTTTTTCTGAAGCATTTTAAGYGAGTTATATCAGTCTGCAAGAACTTAAAGCCCCACTCAGCAGGACAAAGCATGTTTTCGTAGATACAGCCTTCAATTTCAACACCTCAGGATGTATTTTGAGGCACAGCTTGCTGCCTCTCTGGTGAGAGAGAGGCTTTTAAAACTCTACAGGTTTCGCTASATGGTAGGAATATGCACAGGCCATGGCCAGAAGAGCAGGATAAATTATGGGAGACTGCACTTCAGTGATGCTACCTGGCATTCAGCCCTTTTTATTTTTGGATGAATACTGYGTTAAAGTGCCTGTTATGTAAGGCTATGCATGCAAATACTTTCAAACCATCAGATTTCTTGTATTTCCTACATAGTCTAGGAGTGCTATAAAGCTCATTGTTTAAACACAGAGAAATTAGGAACAGCATGATAAATTACACTCCATTCCACGGAGTTGTCTCAAAACTCACACAGAGAGCTCCTAAAACTGACACAAGGTGTCTTTTCTTAACACAATGTTTAAAGCAAAAGAACAGACTCAGTACTTCACACACAAGATGCTTTCCTGCACAAGCCAGACTCTGAAATCTGTCTCTGCTCAAGTGTTTTTCTTGCAGAAGAACACACGGTTTCACAGCAATAGTGACACTCCACAGACATCTGCACTGCTTTGCCAATGAAAACTGAAAATGCAATAGTTAATATCTGAACTCTCACAATTTCAGGTGAAGCACCAACAACCTGGACATGCAAACCTTTTATTCAAATGCTGATACATGCAATAAAGAGGTAATTTCACCATAGATGAGCAATTTACATGAACTAGTAGGAGGTGGAAGGTAATTTACTCCCTTTGAAGCCAAGTAATACTGTGGATTGCTGCACACAGAAAATGCATTAAATCCAAGTTTTCTTTTTCCCATCTAGATTAAAGTCACTAGAAATAATTGATATGATTCAATAGGCATGAAAGATTTAAACTCTACCAATATGGGCACAATAGCTTCAAGCAATCAAGAAATTGATGCTATGAACCTGCAAGGAAGACCTGGATTCAGGGCAACAAGRAAAAGGGGTGCTTAAAGAGAACATAGTTTTGGAAAAATGCTGAATTCCACAAAAGAGGAAAATTTGTGAGTGCAATAGGATAACGGATGAAGGGCTTTATGTTTTCCAAAAAGTCAGTGTGAGAAGATAAATCCAACACCATTCTCCCTTTATAGCCTCACCTTTTAATTGCTTTCCTCTATCCCTCTAATTCTGCTCAAGTTGGAATTGTTTTTAGCAAATGAAAGAGCATTATGCAAATGTTTGGCAAGAGCAGCTTTATGCCCAGGAGTGCCACAAACATTGTAAAAACTCCAGTCTTTGACTCAACAGCATCAAGTCCCCATCACTAAAAGGCACTAAGCACTAAGGTGCTTACCAAGGGGGCAAAAAATAAAACGCTTTTAAAGCTTAAAAGCACATCCTGAACAATTTACAACATAATACTACAGAGATAAACTTAATGAAGGTTTTATTCGCRCCATCTGCAGTTCTCACCTTTCCTGAGGACACGTTTCTTTGCACGGATGTCTGTCTCCAGCTCCGCTGCTCTTATRTATATGCGGACAGACTGTGGGAGGTGGCGGACAGCTTGGGCCACAACGGCCTTCGCCGTATCCCCAGGCTGCAACCGAGCAGCTTCTAACCAAACATCTTCACTCTGTCAGGAAAGAGAAACAAGCCTCCTTTGTACCAAAGCAGGCACTACAAGCAAAAACTTTAAATTAGAGCCTTTAGTTAAACCTGCTCTTTTAATACTATGGACAGTGGAATTTTATCAGGCTATACTTGATACATGCTTAACAGAGAGGCTGCCACTCATAACCACAACCTTCTCCTAAGGCAAGGATCAGCAGGGAAGCAAAGGAATTCTGACCTTGGGGCACATCTCCGTTCCTTTCATGATGAGGTTCCGAGCGACTTGGAGCTTGCCAGTGACCTCCTCCAGTCGGGCTGACGCGATCCAGGCTGGCGGGTGGTGGGGATTGGTCTCCCGGACAGACTTGAGCAGCAATCGAGCCTTCTTGATATCACTAGGGAAGGACAAGAGTCAAGCAGGTTGCAAACAGCTCTCCTGAATCAGTAAGTGCTCTACAGCGACCCTCAGACGCACAGTAACCAGCACTGCCAGCATTTCCAGGCTTTCCCATGGTGATGCGTTATACACTACTGCAACGAGCTTATGAAGAATACTGATCAGCACAGCAAGGTCACAACAAGGACTGACTATCTGAGTAAGATTTTTTTTCTTTTAAGGAATTACAGTTGGGCACTTGCAGTTGGAAGCCACTAAGCACAAATGTTGATGCCTAAACTTCACTTAAACCAACACTTGCACATATGGCTTTGACTTAAATAGCAATTCCTTATGCAAATAGGTGTCAGACTTCTAGTTACAGAAGTTTTCAGCAGTTAGTAAAGCCTAAATTAGCTGTATAAATGTACAATTAAGCAGACCGTTTCCTGGCTGGCAGGCAGCCACACATGGCCATCACTGTCTGGCATGTTAGTCCAGGGATAGCATGGAAATTACTCTCACAATTAACATATCCAGGTCAGATCCTAAATATATCATTTGAAAGCACATGCCATACCTCATGCCAAAAGAATTCATCCTCCAAAACTCAAACCGCATCTCAAAAATTCACAGTATGCTGAAAACCATCCACTCAGATTTCCATTTATATGCAGAAACACAGCTCTTCCTAACAGGCTAAATCAGCTAATCCTTCTTAAACTTACTTGATATCTCCTCCGTGAGTGGGGATCATTGAATTCAAGTCTGTCAGATATCCTTTTGGATCCACTACAGTCTGGCCGCTCACAGAGTCGGACACCTAGGAAAGTCAAGGCAGTGCTACTGAAACAACCACTCACAGCATCACCGTTTATCTGTGCACATTAAAGACATGGTTATCTGTTATCAAAATCAAGGAAGGTTTTTATTGGTTTTATTAGTTTTGCTTTCACTTCTAAAATAGAAGAYTAAGGTTAAGCATTTTGCACCACGGAAAATCCAGAAGACATGTGACTTGGCTAGCAGGCACAAAGAGGCCAAGTAAAATTATTTTTCGGCACAAATGAGCTATATTTCTTGTATCTAATGCCCAAAAGAAAGGTACTCTAAGACCTCAAAAACAGTTGCATACCATCAACTCTGGATCACCAGCCCCAAACCCCACCTCCCAGTGTCCACCTTACCTGGCTTAGCCTCATATCCATCAAGGTGTTTCTTGCTTGACCAATCTTCCTCATATCCAATTCACCTGTCCCAGGTGTCATTAAGCCTGGTGTCATTCCTCCCGGATAAGGAGTATTCAAGCCCCCCGGATATGGAGTATTCAAGCCACCAAATTGCTGAAAACAAGAGAAAAACATGTTCCAAAATCTCATCTGAGATTTCAAGAAGAAATTTCAAGCTGTTGGTTGATCTGCTCCTAGTGAGTAACTACAGGACATGGATGCCAAAAACCCACGGGGATTTGGGACTTCTGAAGATGTCCCTAATCCTAATGACAATCTAAACAGAACAGTGGCTTCCCTGAAACACTGCACGATTCTCACACAGGTGTTGCAAATTCAGAGAGTACTAAACAAACTTAGTCCTGCCAAATATGTAATGAGAAAGTACAGGAAAGATTTAAGTACCAGCCTCTAAAACAACACATTTAAACAAGAACATCTATTAAGATTCACATGGACCCCTGGAGCCAATTCTGTAAAGGAGCTTCTTCTATAATCAGCCTGTGGTCACACAGCACTAGACTAAATTATCTGCCTTGCTGTCAGCTGAAAACCATTCTAGAGCCAACACCTGGGCAGAGCAAATAATTAAGGGAAGCTGAGCTTTATTTGCTGTTCCATGTTTGTAAACATCTTCAGCTATTGCAAAAAATAGTGATTCTAGTCACTAAAGCTCACYAAATTACCATTCTATACCCAAAGAAAGACAAAAATATTTTCTTCTGTATTTAGCATGATACACTTCTTTTTCCCCCCCCATCATCCTCAGGTTTTGTCTAGAAATGGGAAKGCACAGAAAGATTCAAACAATTATAGGAATTTGACATCCAGCAGTAATTCCTCTGACAGCYTGACAAACTACAGCCACTTTGAGGGTCAGGTATCTCTTCTTCCAAATGCCTCTAATGAAAATTACACCTCAACCCTTCTCTTTAAATATAACTGGCATCTTCAYGAGGTTTGCTTTAATGCTCACCGTCTGGCGGGGGTCCACAGAGGTGTGATTCTCCCCCGACTGTAAGTGCTTTGCAAAGAAGCTATCGGGTACAGGAGTCAGCTTCTCGTAACGAGGATTCCTCTGACGCTTGTTCCTGGCGTCCCCAACTTCGGGAATACTTAGCCATTCCTCTTCTGTGACTTCTGCTAGTTTCCTCTATGAAAACAGGAGTTGTCAACATTACTCATTTTAGAAACTTGTTCCTTTTATTTCACTTGCTCATAATCCTTTTTCTTTTTTTTGTCTTTTCTGGAAGTCATTATAGACCCACTAAAAGTGTTCAGGTCAAAGATGAGCTGTTCTTTAAAACCAGCRTAACAAAAAATTCAGTGCATATAATCAGAATTTGATCTTAGTCCAGGCTGGGATGCCATACCAATTTTGTTATTAAACTCACTGTTACAAATACTCAGATTAATCTCAGTGCCTGCAGCACTGAACTCTTTATTCCCAAGTGTTAAACRATAGAAACCAGGGATAGTTTTAATAATTTAATAATTTTATTTAATAGAAGATTTAAATTCAGGAGATTCTTCTCAACTATTATTTTAATTCTATCAAATTATCAGCCCTGCAAAAATGGGGGCTTAAAATCCTCTTAGGGACTAATTAGAATAGTCACAGTAAAGCACAAAACAAAAGCATATTATCAAAATTTGCATGGATTTCATTATGTTGTTTATCCACATAAATAGTGCTCAGAATCGCTGCATTTTCACATGCCTCTACAAAGTAGCTAACGAAACATCTACTTCTATCAACTCTGAACACAATTTTGAATACGAGTACAGATAAACACAATATTGCTTTATTATTTACTGCAAAATCCATTAACTCGTTAATTAAATGAAGACCATCAACTATACTAGCTACAAGTGTTGACTAAAACTATGTTGTGATACTTGAGATTGATTGAAACTAAGAACATCTTTTTTTCCAAACAGAAAAAAAAGTTTTAATCTGAAGAACAACAAGCTATTTGCTATCTAACAAAGAAGATCTGCACAAATAAATGCAGACTGTGCATCCATCTCACATAAAGCCAGAAGATACTCAGTCCTTACTTTCAAGTCTGAGAACTGCTGCTGAATTTTGGGCCGTTCCATACGGTATTTTTCTATCTCCTCTTTCTCTCGTTGTTCCCTTAGGAAAAGGAATACTGAAGTTATGCTCAAGTTAACACTGTGCAAGTCTTTAAACAAAGTGCTGCTACTGTAAAAAATGTGTTCGATGAGAAGGTATTAAAAATACACATATTATCTCAAGTTTATACTATCATCATCATGATGGCAAATTACGTATCAAATAAGACAACAGTATAGTGTGAAAACAAACATTTGTAACAAAATGAACTTCACTCTTTAACCTCCACTTACCTGCAGTCCAAGTAATAAACCTTTTTAAATGGCACTCACTGGTTTACAAGACATTTGTACTAGATGACTTGCACAGCAAATTCCAGCATGCCGTGCGTTCTGTCAGAAACATTAGCTCAGCATCTTCCTAATTAATTACAACAAAGCAATCCAACCGAATCTACCACTGAGGAAAACGGGTAATGAGCACTAAGACCAGGTTAAGCTGTGTCAAATACCCATGGTTTCTACAGCAGCAGTGCCTACAGTAATGCATTAAAACAAATAAAAACAGCAAATGCTTCTGAAAATATATTCAGTAGATAAGGACAAAGCGTGAGCTGAAAAATGGAACTAGAAGCAAACTCTGAAACAGAGTAACTAAGAAACACAGACTAATTCATAAACACTTCTTGCCAGGGCTGGAAGTAATCCTACCTTCTTTCTTTCCTCCGTTCATCCATCCTTTTATCCAAAGCTGCATAAATAGCATCTGCTTCCTCATCGTCTTTTTCATAGGGACCGCTTGAGAACAGGCTCCCCGCGTATCCATTGAACTAAGAATAACACAAATAAAACCCCAAATCCTCAGTTTAGAGCTCTTTTCATGTACCAAGCACAGACAACAGCCATGCAGAACGCAGAAAACACACGAGCCCACTATTTATTTTAACGCTGCATCACACTAGACCATTCCTTAACAATTTTTCTCTACCACAAGTGTTTTATTCTCCCACATCAYTCTAACAGCAAAACTTTCCACTACACAATAAACAGGATCCCAGTTTATAAAAAAAATCCCATTTTCTTCCATTACTGAGAAGAGCAACAAAATAGTTAACAAACCAATGAGGGATTTAAACACAAGAGACTACACAGACCAYATAAACAGAGACGTTGGTCAAGGCACAAAAGCTTAGATTTCATTTCTGCAGGAGCATAAAAGATGCATCCCACAAAGTACACAGACTAATACTGTATTTATGGATTTCTTCCCAAGACTCTCAGTGCTCTGTATATATAATTAAACCATAATATATGGATGAAGGCCAAAAATCTGCAGGTATTACGTCACTATGTATACTGGGATCCCAATAAAAAGGAAAAATAGAAAAGGAAGTGCTGTTGTTTGACAAGAGGAAATTCTGGCCTTGTGCTTTCAGCTAATTCAGGGCTCCACAGCCAGAGAGCAAAGAGGTATCGGGCTCCTCTTCCACTAAGGGACAAACACCCGAAGGATGATTAACCGGTCACCTCGTCGTAATTGGTGTCGTTCAGGTCTTCGTCGTCGTCATCAGCCGTCTGGTTCTTCTTCATCTGATCGCCCACGGTTCTCTTGCCCGGCGGCGCATGTCGGTCGTCCACGGGGTCGTTGGCATCGCGCGCGGGGCCGATATCGGAGCGGGTGGTGAAACCTGTGGCTCTGCGCGGACAAAGCAGCGACCGCTATTTAGAATGAGGTGATACCCACAGAGGCTGCTCCAAGTACTTAGAATATGATGATAAATAAAAATCATTTCATGGGCAGGGACGGAGTCACCCCATCCTCGCCCCTTGAGTTCTATGAACCAACAGGGGCACAAAGCCCATCGGGAACAACTATCCTCTGGAGAAGATAACTTTATTTACGGGACTATTGGAATCTTCCATGCTCTCGCACCCGGGCCGTGCTCCCTTTTAAATCTATCACCAGGATGCAGCAGGAAAGGCAATGGGGGCTGCAAGGCGCCCAAAACCGAGGCAGGAGCAGCTCAAGAGCCCCAAATTCACCAGCGCTCCCCAGGGCCCAGCCTATAGGATCCATAGACCCCAATGCACCGGTCTGAACCGGGACGGGCGGACACGAGCTACAAGGAGAGGGAAACCGGGCTGAAAACTCAGCAGCACCGCGTACAGAGCGGCTCCCGCCAGCACCGGCTCAGCCCGCCGCCCCCGGGGCCCAACCGCGGCGCCGGGACGGGGCGGCCATGGCGGGGCCGGGAGCGAGGCGGCCCGCGGGGGTCGCGGCCGCCGCGCGGGGCCTCACCCGCGGCCCAGCCCCGGCACGTAGCCCAGGGGCGCGGGCATGCCCAGGAACGGCTTCTTCTTCTTGTTCATGGCGGCGGCGGCGATGGCGGCGGCGGGACGAGGCGAACGGGGGAGGCGCCGCCGGAAGTCGCCTCACGGCCGTGCGGGGCGGGGCTACCCAGGCGGCCCGCGCGGCCGGAAGTGAGGCGCGGCACTTCCGGGAAGGTGAAGGAGGCACCGCCCTCGCCCCTTGGTGCCGCGGGAGGCGGGGGGGTTCCGCGGTAACGCCACGCGCATGCGCGCACCTGCCGGCACCTGCGCGCGCTCGTGTGCGCATGCGCGGCGAGGCGCACGCSCCGGGCACGTGCACGGCCGGGCACGCGCACGTGCACGCGCGCAAGCACGGCGAGTGCGCGCGGGGCTGCGCGTGCACCCTGCACACGCGCGTGCACRCGTGTGSAAGCAGCATGCACACCCACATGCACGTATGCAAGCAGCGTGCATGCCCGCATGCAGATCTGCGCGTGCACCCTGCACACTTGCATGCACGTGCATTGCTGTGCAAGCAGCGTGCACACCGCATGCACATGCACATGCACATGCACATGCGTACATGCAGCCTGTACACCCGCGTGCATGTGCACGCATGTGCAAGCAGCATGCACACCCACATGCACCTGTGTGCGAGCAGCGTGCATGCCCGCATGCCCATCTGTGCATGCCCCCTGCACACTTGCATGCACATGCATTGCTGTGCAAGCAGCGTGCACACCCGCATGCAGGTGCATGCAACCTGCACGCCTGCGTGCACGCGCAGGTGTGTGCAAGCAACATGAACACCCACATGCACGTGTGTGTGAATAGCATGCATACCTGCATGCAGATCTGTGCATGCACCCTGCACACTTGCATGCWCRTGCATTGCTGTGCAAGCAGTGTGCACACCCGCATGCACGTGCACTCCTGTGCATGCTCCATACACACCTGCATGTACATGAACTCCTGTGCATGGGCTGTGCACACCTGCATGCACATGCACTCCTGTGTGTACAGCCCACACACCTGCAGGCACGTGCATGCGTGTGCATGCACCCTGCGCACTTGCAGGCACATGCACACTGATGCATGCATCACAYGCACACACACATGCATACACATTCATCTCACCATGCTTGCACGAGGTGCACTTGCATGCGTATGGACACATGTCTGTACGGACATGTGCATGCACRTACATATATGTGCACGCTGCAGAGGTGCATGCGCTTCTGTACACTCTTCCTTACACATGCACATACACGCCTGCTTGTAAACCTGCTTCCTTGCATGCAGGGTCATGCCAACCAGCACATCCTTTTCTTCACCTCTAATACATGGGAAACCCAAACAAAAGGGGCGCACGTGCGTTCAGTAAATCACTAAATCAGAGCTTTTTTTCTTTTTTTTTTTTTTTTTTTTTTGATGATTAATTACAAACTAGCGGCTTCCTCTCGGCATTCGTGATTCCCAAGCCGAGCAGATGGCGTCGGGCTGGTTTCCCACTGCAGCTCCCGCGTTTGCTGCGTTGGGAGACGGGGCCGGGATGGGAGCCCGGACCCACTCCAGCACCGATCCTGGAGAGCAGATAACAGGGATTATTACTGGTTATTACTGAGGACACCGAGCAGAGCTGAGTGGAGGCGGTGTCTCTATCAGCAGCAGAAGTCAAATACTTGGGGAGAAAGGAGCCAGCGGGGGCTCAGTGGGATGCTGAATTGGCTGCGGATTTGGGGAGAAAGGTGACAAAGCTGGAGCTTGGATGGGCACGGGTGAGGATGGGGACAAGGGACATCCTAGAGGCAAGATTCGCTTGTGGATCCCTTGGGAAAAATAGAGTTTGGCTCCCAAAATGCAGGGTTTGGTGGTCTGGGATGGCTGGAGATCCCTGTGCTCCCTGTGCTCCCTGTTCCTCTCCAAGGCTCCAGCAGCTCCCAGGGAAGCGCGGAGCAGCTGTGGGAAGGGCTCCTTTGCATGCRAACGGGCAGCCCTGCCCCCAGCTCTGAGCTCCGGCTATTTTGRGATGTTGCTGGCAGGATCAAAAGCGATAATAACGATAATGACAAAGGAGCATCGCGCGGGGGAGGCAGCCGGGGCGGCCGCGCAGGGCGGCAGCTCCCGCGCGTCCCGGCCGCTGGAGCGCAGGGCCCCTTCTCTTGGCACCACGTTGAGACCAGGCCRAGGAAATTCCCTTTCTTCCAGGCGTGATGCATGGCCATGGCCAGGGGGAACACCAGGGAAAATGTCCGGGCACGGGAACTGCAGAGGTCCAGGTTTCCCAGGCTTGGGAACTGCAGCTATCCGGCATTCCTGGGCATGGGAACCACAATGGTCCAGCTTTCCTSGGCATGGGTAGCACAGCAATCCAGCTTTCCCGGGCATGGGATTCACACCAATCCTGCTTTCCTGTGCATGGGAAGTGACAAGGAAGAAGCCAACGGGGACAGCTGCATGTGGCAGGACCCTGGCCAGTCCCCATCCCAGCACGGAGGCATTTCCTGGCTGCAGGAGCTGCTCCGGTCCAGCCGGAGCAAAGCCGCGCTCCGGGTCCCCTGTGGTGGCTGCATGAGCCCCATGGGGCTCATCCCCATGATGCTCATCCCTGTCCCTCGCTCCATGGGGCTCATCCCTGTCCCTGGCTCCATGGGGCTCATCCCTGTCCCTGGCTCCATGGGGCTCATCCCTGCACCGGCAGCTCCGGCTGCGCTCACTCCTGACAAGTTCTTTCCAAGCCAAGCGGCTGCTTTGCCCAGAAATAAATTCTTCACTGAACTTAGCACTTTTTCTGTTCATAAAATATCCATGAGCACAGCGCAGCTTCCTCGAAAATCTTTTTTTTCCTTCTTCTTACTGGAAAGAATTAAGGTATTACTTTGCCTTTTTATTATTATTATTATTATTCTTACTATAAATTGATGCTGGAGCTGGGAAACGTGAATCACGCTGCTCCGCTGGCAGCCGGCGCGTGGCCTCCGGCGGGATTAAGTCGCAAATTTACAACTCAGCTCCGGGAAACGATATTAAAGAGTGTCTGCGCCGAGAGGGAGGAGGCGACGGGGGCCCTGCTCCCGAGTAATTACCGGCGGCATCGGAAGCAACACGGCGAGCAAGGATGCAATTGGAAATATGCCTCTATAAAGCTCCAAAAGAAGGAGCTTCCTCGTCCCCAAGTGCCCGCCGTGTCCCCGGGAAGAGCTGGGAGGTGTTTGGGAGAAGAGCTAACAAGTCTGGAGYGCTGCCGCGCCAATAAATCCTCTTCCTTGCCTTGCAGGGGGATATATTCCCCTTRTATATTTAGATGCATGAATAAATACGGAGGTATATTTGTCATATKGAGCACTGGGATGATGCCGGGTGCAGGGTTGAGTTTGGCAGCAAGTGGCATCAGCGTGAAAATAAAGTGTTTTTGGATAGGGGGAATTTTTTGTGGGATACATCCCTGCCCTGTGCAGCAGCACCCGTGCTCCATAGGCAGGAGCTCCGCTTGCAAGCGGTAGTCTCCAACCGGCCGGGATTGGGAATCAGCATTGGACACCTGGATCACGGCGGGATTTGCACCGCGCTCCCTGGAGGTTCCTCCRGATGAGCAAATCCATGGGGGAATTAGCCGCTTTTTTTTTTTTTTTTTAAACCCGGTTTAACCGCTTCCTCGGAGCRCTGCGGAGCGCGGGGCTGAGCCAGCCCCTGCGCCCAGGGATCCCGGCCCTTGGGGGCCCCTGCCCCAYGGCATCGCCCCGGCAAAGCGGCCCCCCGAGGGAGCCCCGAGCTCTCCAATAAACACCCGGGTTTGACCTTCCCCCCTGTTATTTAGATCCTGTTTGTTAATTAAGGAAAGAGCCATTAGAACATCCAAAGRCAGCCCGAAAGCCGGCGCGTTTGTTCCATCCTGCAGCGCAAAGGGCTCCTTCCTGCGCTGGCSGCTGCCCAGCAGCCCCAAACCACGAGGCTGACGCTGCAAAACCCGTCCGAGGGCTGTGATGCTGGAGGAGAGAGAGGGAAAAGGTGCATTTGGGAGCGGGAGACCTTAACTGGGTGACCAGTCCCTTCTGGGGCTCCTGGAATGGCAGAGAGAAGCAGGAAGGATGCGGGAGGGATGCAGAAGGGATGCAGGAAGGTTACAGTAGGTTTGCAGGTGCAATGCAGGAACAATGCAGGAGGGATGCAGGAACAATGCAGAGGGATGCAGACGCAATGCAAGAAGGATGCAGGAACAATGCAGTAGGGATGCAGGAGGGATGCGGGAGGGATGCAGGAGGGATGCAGGCACAATGCAAGAAGGATACAGGAACAGTACAGTAGGGATACAGGAAGGATGCAGGAGGGATGYGGGAGGGATGCAGGAAGGTTATGGTAGGGATGAAGGTGCAGTGCAGGAGGGATGCAGGCGCAATGCAAGAAGGATACAGGAGCAATGCAGTAGGGATGCAGTAGGGATGCGGGAGGGATGTGGGAGGGATGCAGGCGCAATGCAAGAAGGATGCAGGAGCAATGCACAAAGGTTACAGTAGAGTTGCAGGTGCAATACAGCAGGGATGCAGGAGGGATGCGGGAGGGATGCAGGAGGGATGCAGGAGCAGCTCCCGCTCCCTGGGCAGCCCTCTCGCCCTCTCCCTTCAGCCTCCCCAACGTGGCCACGGGTTCCTGTTCCAGCCCTGCACATCACAGTGATTTCCCAGAGACGTCAGCACTTCTCCGCTTTCYGCATCTCCAAAATGTCCCCAGCTGCGTTGCTGTGTTTAGAGGGGGAACGTCATGAGATGCTCAACCACAGGTGGGATTTAGTCCCAGCACCGAGGTGGGATCCTGCAGAAGCAGAGGGAAAGTGGGAGCCTGTGAGTGCCCGGATGGCACAGACCGCCCCGGCTCTCACCGRGCACTGCAGCCGTGAATTTGGGGGAGAATAAGACAAATTGCAGAGTGAGTGCAGCACAGCACAGCTCTCCAGCCCTCTCCAAGTTGTCCCAGCATCCYGGGGCAGCAGGTTGGCATCAAATCCTGCCTGATGGCCCTGCTTGCGAATGGGCATGGGGAGAAAATGSTGAGCCTTCCATCCACACACGCTGGAGCTTTGCTGGAGAAGTGCAATTACTACTGGAAAAATCAGGGGAAGCAGAGCCCGGCAACGGCGCAGCACTTATTTTTAATAACAGCTTGGCGTAATCTGCACACATTCTTCAAACGGCGTTAGCCTTTTCCTGCCAAGAGCCCCGCTTAACCATATTTCTCTTGGAAGATTTCTGCCACGGCTCTCAAGCTCTGTGTGTGTCGACAGGGACATAAGACCTGGGAATTTAAGAGTAATGGAAAATTGGTGCTTTCTTTATTGCCGGGCTTCGGGGGGCTGCAAGAAGCAGCATTGCCCAAAGTTCTCTCTTGTAGCGGCGGGAGCAGCCGAGGGCTCTGCGGTGGCTTCCCCTGTTCCCGCCCGTGAGATGCTGCCGGGTTATGTGTTCATGGATGGGCAGTTTCCATAGGAGCTACAGGCRGGATTGATGCTTGGAGAGGTCTGGGCACTGAGCGTGGCACCGGGCTGGGTTCTCGGGTACCGGGGTCGCTCTGAAGCAGCTCCCGAACGAGGCCGGGGAATCCGGCGCCGGGCAGCTTGGGGTGGTTTGGGATCCCGTCCGGGATCCTTGCATCAGAATTACTAACCGCAAGGTGCAGCCTTTTGGAAAGCGCTGCGGATTCTGGCTGCAGCTGGATGCGGGTGACTCGCAGGGCTGCGGCCCCGGGTGGACACGTGCCCTGGACACTCGTCCTGCYCCGTCCTGCCTCCGTGTCGCGGCCTCGCGCCGGAGCCCCGTGTCGCCCATGCGGGGATTAACAGCCCTGCRCTGCCCCGTGCAGGGAACCGCGGGAAAGTCTGCAGGTGCCCAGACTGGGAAGTCAAGGATTTATTGATTTCAGGATAACGAGACTCTTCTGGGGGGCGGGGGTGTCTTTGGTGGCCAAGGGGTCCTTGTTTGCTGCTTGGGCTGAGCTGCTGTGTGTGCCCAGCGAGGCACCGGACACGCATGGCAGTGCCCTGCCAGTCCGTGGGGACGTGCAAGAGGAGCCTGGGATGTGCGCCAGGACCTGGAATGTGCACCGGGATCTTGGGACACGTGCACTAGCACCATGGATGGTGCACAAGGACTCTGGGATGTGCACCAAGACCCTGGCCATGTCCCAGGACCCCGGCCATGCACCGTGATCCCGGCACATGCACCAGAACCATGGGACATGCACCAGGACCCCGGAACATGGACTAAGACCCGGGACATTCACCAGGATCCCGGGACACGCACCAGGACCCCGGGACATTCACCAGGATCCCGGGACACGCACCAGGACCCCAGCCCCGTCCCGGGACCCCAGGGCGCCCACGGTGGGTGCCCGCGGCCGGCCCGGG
>NW_020455532.1:1350140-1362898 GCF_003342845.1 Nothoprocta perdicaria | reverse complement strand
CCAGAGTCCCCTGCATGATGGGGTCCAGCCCCCTGCACCCTCCAATAGCCCCCTGCATGCCAGGGTCTGGACCCCTGCACCCCCCCCCAGAGCTCCCTGCATGACGAAGTCCAGCCCCCTTCACCCCCTATAGCCCCCTGCATGCCAGGATCCATCCTCTTGCACCCCCTATAGCCCCCCGGAATGCTGCGGGTCTGGCCCCCTGCATCCCCCCATAGCGCCCTGCATGCCAGGGTCCGCCTCCCCCCATTCCATGGCTCTGCCGCCAGCACCCCTCTTTGCACCCCCTCCATTCCCCCACATGCTGCCCCCTCCATCCCGGGGTCCATCCTCTTGCACCCCCCCTGCTGCTCCCTCCATCCCTGGGGTCTGCCTCCCTCCATCCCCCCTGCTGCCCCCTCCATCCTGGGGATCTGCCCCCCTGCATCCCAGGGATCAGCTCCTGCATCCACCCCATGCCCTCCTCTATCCCCCCTGCTTCCCGCTCTGTCCYGGGGGGCTGCCTGCACCTGCACCCCTGGCTCCAGGGATGCGGCTGAAGCTCCGTGGATGCTCGGCCGGAGCGCGGGATGCAGCTCCGGGCAGGCCGGGGGCAGCGGAGTGGGACAGCACCCTGGCTGGCGGTGGGCTGGGGTGTCCGTGCCCGGCCCTGTCCGGAGCATCCATACGGAGCCCACTCACACTTCCCACGGGTGCCTCCTCCTCGGGTGCTCGGGGTCCCGCCGGCGACGCCGGAGGGCTCCGCGCTGCAAACCCCCAAACGCGGGGACAAGGAGGGCGAGCGGCACCCAAGGGCTCTGCCCTCCCACCCGCGGCGCCCGTCGCCCCCAGTCCAGCTGCAAAGGGGCGCCCGGRGCCCCCCGACCCGCTCTGCTCATGGGCACGGATGTAGCCCCGTGCGGCTCCACGTCCCGGCTCCGTGCAGGCATCCGGACGGCATGTGCCTTTGTTCCCTTCCCACCTCCTTCCTCCTGAGGAAGCGGCGGCCGCAGGCCTGAGCTCCGCCGCCTTGGTTTAACCTTCACGAGCGGAGCATTAAAACAAGAAGGCGGAAAACGCTGCGCTGGTGCAGGGGCCGCGGCCAAACTTGCCCCGGGAGGGTTTGCTGAGCTCGGCAGCATCCAGGCTCCTTCCAAGCGCGTCCAGGTCTCCCCAGGGCCGGCGGGTCTCCGGGCACKGCTCAGGCCGTCCGTGCTCCATAGGATATTACAGCCACGGCTCTGCATCCCGCAAGCCTCAGAGCCCCGGGCAGGTCCCAGGGCTGCATCCGAGCGGGCGGGAATGCGGAAGCGGGCGGCAGGGACAGAGGAACGGACAGCAAGGTGACAAAAGCCGGGCGAGTCCATCCCAGAGCTGTGCTGTGCTGGGACGGATGCTCCAACCTGGGCATCCTTGACCAGATCTGACCTTATTTCCCCCATCCTTACCTTCCTTGGGGATTAAAAGGGCRCCCGATTCCTGGGAATGCCACTGTGGCTCCCTCGGCCTGCCTGCAGGCACATCTCTTGCCCCATTTGGTGCTAAATGTCCCTTTCCCTTGGGGACATCAGGAGCCTGGTGAAGCGGCAGCTCCATTTGCTCCTTCGGAAGCAGCTCTGCCAGGTGCTGCCTGATGTTTCCTGGAGCTGGGATTCCTCCCTTCYGTTCCCTGCTCCTCTGGCTCTGGCCAGGCAGCTAGGGGCTCCTCCAGCCCCTTCGTGCCCCCTGCCCCATGCCCAGCACTTGGGGTGGCTGCTGGCAGCCTGTCCCCTCCACTGCCCTGGAGCAGGACCCCAAATGCCGCTGCCACCTCTCTGGCAGGAGCTGGGGGCTGAACCGTGCCCCGCTGTGCATGTGCCCTGGTACCCTGCTCCAATACACCATGGCACCAGGCCCCATTGCACTGTGCCCCATTGCACCATGTCCCGCTGCATGGTGATCCACTGCTCCATGCCACACTGCACCGTGCCCCTTTGCACCATGTCCTGCTGCATGGTCCCCATTGCTCCGTACCCCATTGCTCCGTGCCCCATTGCACCGTGTCCCATTGCATGGTGATCCACTGCTCCATGCCACACTGCACCGTGCCCCATTGCACTGTGTCCTGCTGCACGGTGCCCATTGCTCCGTGCCCCATTGCACCATGTCCTGCTGCACATTACCCCATTGCTCCATGCCCCATTGCTCCGTACCCCATTGCACCCTGTCCTGCTGCACGGTGCCCATTGCTCCGTGCCCCATTGCACCCTGTCCTGCTGCACGGTGCCCATTGCTCCGTACCCCATTGCACCCTGTCCTGCTGCACGGTGCCCATTGCTCYGTGCCCTATTGCACCGTGTCCTGCTGCACGGTGCCCATTGCTCCATGCCCCATTGCTCCGTACCCCATTGCACCCTGTCCTGCTGCACGGTGCCCATTGCTCCGTGCCCTATTGCACCGTGTCCTGCTGCACGGTGCCCATTGCTCCGTGCCCCATTGCTCCGTACCCCATTGCACCATGTCCTGCTGCACGGTGCCCATTGCTCCGTGCCCCATTGCTCCGTGGCCCGGCCTCCCCGGCAGCGCAGGTGCCACGCAGCTCCCGCGCTCCCTCCTCTACTTTCCCGGCGCCTTCTGCTTCCCGAACGCCCCAAGCCACCGGTGACCCTGTTCCTGCCACGCGCGGTTTCCGCGGCTCCACGCGGGGTCCCTGCCGGGTCCCTCCGCGCACAGCACCCGCCGAGCTCCCCGCCGCTCCCGCTGCCATCTGGCCTCGCCGCGTCCCCTGGCCCCGCTGCCCGTCGGGATTAGGAGGAAGGCAGCTGGGAAAGCGCCAGGCGGCTCCCTGGATCCGGCGGCGCGGGGGATTAAGGCCTTTTAAAGGTGGTGGTGGCCCCGGGGGCACCGGCAGGGGCTGCGCGGGGACTGTCCCCCCCTCTCTGCGGGGACCGTCAGGCGGATGCGGTGCCGGAGGAGCCGCTCGGGAGCGGCGCGCGGGGCGGCGGGGATGGAGGCAGGCGGGTGAGAGCGGCGCCGCGTCCCCCGCGTCCCCGCGGCGCGTGCAGCCCGGCCGTGCCGTGCCATGCAGCCCGGCCGCCCGGCCCTGTGCTGCGTCCCGGCCGTGCCCGGCGCGCGCGGCCCCGCAGAGCCAGGTGAGCGGGGCCGGGCACGGGCRGGATGTGGGGATGGGGATGGGGGGCCCTTGTGTGCAGCCCCGTGGGAATGCAGCCAGCGACACSGGAGCAGAACCAGGGATTCAGGAGCAGAGCCAGGGATGTGGGAGCAGAGCTGGGAATGCAGGAGCAGGGCACGGAGCAGCATGGCACGGAGCATCCCTCCTCCTTTGCCCTTCGCTCTGGCTCCTCACTCACCTCCAGTCACGTTTGGCCGGAGGAGGGAGGGTGTCCAGGTCCCTCTCGCCTCCATCGTGTGGTGCCGGGTGTTATCCAGCCCCTACAAACAGGGGTCCCCAATGGGGACAGCCCCATCCCCGGTGATTTGGGGGCATCCCCRGGGGGTTCCCGCTTTCCCGGGGGTCCCGCGCCGCATCCGCGCGGCCGCCCGCCCCTCACGGCCCTTCCCGGGCAGCCGCCCGCCTCAGCTTCTGCCGCAGCCTCCTGGAGCACACGGTGTCGGCCGAGAACCTCAGCTACCGGCGGCAGCGCGGCGCGGGCAGCAGCCTCACGTGGCACGACGGCCGGAGCCAGCGCGCCGAGGGCGCCCGCGCCGTCAAGCTCCTGCGGCAGCCGGGCACCGAGGGCTCCCAGGTACCGTCCCCTGCGGGTTCGAGCCCTCCTGATGCTGACAAAGCCCCCGGGGCGGCTGGGATCGTGGCATCCCCTCCGTAAACCCTGTGCTCGGTGGCATTAGGGTGCCTCGATGATGAGCCCGAGGCTGCCTGTGCGCTCCAGCTGCCTGCACAAACCTGCATCCTCCCGCGTTCCTGGGGGTGCCGGCGGATTGGGAAACGGGGGACGGGACCCACGGTGGGATCCAGGCAGCCCAGAGGGGCTCCCACAGATCCAGGAGCTGCCGCGGAGCTGGAGCCCTCCCGCCCGCTTTCCCCCGGTGCCGGCGCTCGCTATTCCCRGCCGAGAGTTTATCGGAGAGACAGCTCGGCTCAGCCAGCTGGAAAACGAGCCCTTGATTCCTTACACCTCCCCGCGCCCCGGCCGCCGCCGCGGGCGCTCGCACCGGCTTCCCGCGGGAGCCGCCGGCTCTGCCCGCTCCGGAGGGCCCCGCGCGGCCGCCCGGGCTCTGGCGGCACCGGTGAGCGGCGCGGCGCCGCGGGCGCTTTGCTGCTTTGTGCCATGAGCTCCGGGCACCCGCACGGGGAACRTGCCGGGTCGCCTCTCGCGCGGGTCCTGGCGCTCGGTGGCAGCGGGTCCCGCTCGGTGCTGCAGTGATCGCTGGGCGGCAGGTCCCGCTCCTCATCCTCCCGTCATGGCTTGTTGGGAGATGCAGAGTGAGCAGCGCGGCTGTCCCCAGCGCGCTCAGCCGAGCRGGAAACCAGAGCCGGATCCCGATGGGAATGTGGCTCCAGGGATGGTCCCTGCGGCATTCCCAGGGTGCCAGCACTCTGGGCGCTGCCCTGGTCAGCTGCACAGGTCCCGGCTGCCCTCGTGCTTGGCGTCCRTCAGGGCCACGTCAGTCATCCCGGGAACCGCAGGATGCCCGGAGTTCCCATTGCGCTAATTATCCCCACTCCTCCGTCAGGCACGCTTAATTAGCCAATGTTCGCTGGCCGAAGTCGACCCTGGCATCCTGGGGCTGGTGGCTGCTCCAAGCTTCAGCCTCAGCGGTCCGGGCGCTCGGGGCAGCGCCAGCAGTGCTCGTGCGGAGGATCCTGCCTGACCCCCCCGTCCTGCATGCTGGAAAGCGGGAACATGAGGATTCCTGCCTTCCCCAGCCTYGTTTCCTAGTTGGGGGGTGCCCTGCTGGCTGGGCGCTTCCCGGGGGGAAGAGGCCTCGGCCCTCGGGGCTGTTATGGCACGAGGCGCCTTCGCTCCGGGCTGGGACCGCTCCGGTGCAGCCGCCCCTCCTTGCACAGCCAGAACCGCTGCAAAACGGGCAGGAAAACAGAACTCCAACAGCCGGCGGGGGGACATCCACTGCTCCCCACGTGCCACCAAGGGCCGGTGGCCGCGGCGGCCCCGCGCTCGCGGTCCCCACACCGGGTGATTCATCCTGGGGCTGCCGGGGACGTTAATGCCCTCGGCTCTCTCTGTGCCCGCTCCGCAGGGCCGGGCGTGCGAGCACTATGGCATCTACCACACGAGCCCCACGCTGGGCAGCCTCAGCAAGCCCGTGGTGCTCTGGAGCCAGCAGGACGTGTGCAAGTGGCTCAAGAAGCACTGCCCGCACAACTATCTCGTCTACGTGGAGGCCTTCGCCCACCACGCCATCACAGGTAYGGCACCAGGGGGTCCCCGGGGTGCTGCCACGCACCCTGACACCCATGAGACAGCRGCTCCTTTCCTTGCTGCAAGACCGAGCAGGATCCGATGCTGGATCCGAAGCCGGAGGTTTTGCATCCATGGGGATCATGCATCCTAGCTTGGGAAAAATGGGTTTTCCCGGTGCAGGAGCGAGCAAGGATGTGAGGATCCCCCAGCTCCAGCAGCTCTGAATCCCAGAATCCCGGAATGGTTGAGGTTGGAAGGGAGCTCTAGAGATCATCTAGTCCAACTCCCCTGCTCCTAGGGCACGTGGCACAAGGTGGCATCCAGGCAGATGYTTTAGGAATTAAATGGTTTAGGATTTGGGGCTAGAGAGGCCCCAGGAGCTTCTTTTCTGCATTTTGGTGATTTGGCCATTCCTTCGGGGTCCGTCCCCGCAGCCGGGACCAGGGGCCCGGTGGCAGCCAAGGTAGCGGCGCGGACCCAACCCCCTGCGCGCAGGCTCCCTGCCCGGCAGCAGCACAGGAGGAGCGGGGAAGGAGGAGCGGGATCTGCTGTCAGGAGCGTTTAGCCYGGCGAGGCAGCGGGCCGGGCAGGCGGCGGCGCCCCGGGCTGCTCCGGGCTCCTCCGAGCCCAGCCGCGGTGCTGGGATGGGGGCAAAAGGAGCAGGATCCCGGAGCTGCTCCCGTCCAGCAGCAGGACCCCAGAGCTGCTCCTGTCCCGCAGCAGGATCCCAGAGCTGCTCCTGTCCCGCAGCAGGATCCCAGAGCTGCTCCCATCCCACAGCAGGATCTCAGAGCCGCTCCCGTCCAAAAGCCTCCACAGGCTCCCTGGAGCCTCACAGGGGCCAGCAGCAGGCAAGAAATCTGGACTTTGGATTTCAAATCATCTCAAATCCCCAATTCAAATCCCGCTTGCAGTGCTCAAAGTGGCCCCATCTTCCCAGGGTTCAACCTGATAATAGAAGTTTTGCGGATATTTTAACCTTGTTTCCCCTTCGTTTCGATATGAGCAATGAGGATGTTTCTATAGCTTTTCTGACACTTCTGCAGCTGGGACAGATGTGCAACGCAGCTGCACATCTGTCCAGCTGCTGCGGGGCCCCCATTGCTTAACCCAGGCCACCRCTACGGGCTCTGCTGGTGCCCAAATGAAGCAGGTCACCCCAAAACCTACCCCAGGGGCTGCCTGATCCCCAAAGCAACGGGATGCAGAGCTAAGCGGGAGCTGCTGCATTCGCCTCCGGGCACGTCGGCGCCTTGGTGGCCCGAGCTGGGAAAGGAGGGCACAGACTGCGCGGTGGCCACGGGCTCATCGTCCGCACGGGGCCGCAGCAGCGGAGCATCCAGCGCGCCCGGAGCGAAGCTACGGCGCTAATGCCAGCCCGCAAAGAGAGGAAGCATTAGCAAACATAGGCCAGGAAACAAGGACAAAAGCGGGATGTAAATCCCCCTTTTTAATAGCCCCCGGACTGGAGGAGAGTGGCTCCACGGCGGCGGCGACGCTAATGCTTTCTGATGGGTACCCCGCRTTTCCCCGCCGAGCTGCCAGCCTACCCCGGCGCAGATGGGGCACGTGGGGAAATATGTCCTGATGCGGGAGGCAGAGCGGAGAAATGGAAAAGCGCCCGCCCGCRGGGGCAGCCTACGTGATCACCAGCAAAGCGCCCACGTTTGGAMCCCAGGGTGGCCCATTAAGGTGGCACGAGCACATCCGTAGCTGTGCACGTGGCAGCGGGACGTGTCTGGAGGGTGACGAGGACGCGGTGCCCATTGGGATCCCCGTGGGGAGGTGCTGCCACGGGCCAGTTTGGGATTGCATCCCTCCAGGCTTCCTCGCTCCCGGGAAAGGAAGGGGAGTGGGATTGGGTGCCCACGCCGCTCGCTCCTGAGCCGCAGCGTCCCCGCAGGTCGGGCGCTGCTGCGGCTGAACGCGGAGAAGCTGCAGCGCATGGGCATCGCGCACGAGGCGCAGCGGCAGGAGCTCCTGCAGCAGGTCCTGCAGCTGCAGGTGCGCGAGGAGGTGCGAAACCTGCAGCTGCTCAGCCAAGGTAGGGGCGGCCGGAGGCTGCGTCCCCTCCTGCAGCCTGGGGACGACCCCTTGCACCCGGGGCGTCGCTCGTGCAATTGCAGCCCGTGGTGCTCGTGGCTGGGACGTCACCAGGGCATGGGGACGCGGGGATAGCGCGCGGAGCACCGAGCGGGTTGGTGGCCGTTTGCAGCGAGGAGGTGGGATGCGAGGACAGGGAGGTGGGTGGCGGCAGGGCCCGGATGCAGCCGTTTGCTCACGGCTTTCTCTGCTCCTCYGTGCAGCTTCTTTCGGGAACGTCTCCTAGCCGATCCCTCTGGCGGGATGGACCAACACTGTGAACCGAGCACCTCTGGGACGGACTGCACGCTGCGGATAGGGAACACGAAGCGCCTGAGCCCAGCGCGCCGGGGCTCTTCTCCTTCCCTCTCTTTCCCATAACTCCGTTTCTGTGCGGAGGCGGGATGCCTCCTTCCACAGAGAGGGCTCCCAGCTGGAGGAAAAGCAGGAAAACGGCCGCCAGGCTGGGCAAATTTATCCCCACGGGAGCTTGACTGTTTGCAGGGAAAGAGCCTGCCGAGAGGGACCAGCAGCACATGGAGTGACGAGCAACGCAAGGTGACATCGGATGCACAYGAGCGACCTCCGAGACCTCCCGGCTGCTTTAGGGAGCTTTAGGTTTCCCTCCAGCCTGGGCTGTCTTCCAGCGTCCTCGGAGATAACGTTATCAGGAGCAAATGAGATGACCCCCGCGGGGAGAAGAGCTGGAAGCCGGGCCGGGTCGGAGAGCCGGGACTCACTTTGGGGATGAGACAAGAACCTGGTGCCACCGTGTCCTTGGCGCGCCCTCCCTCCCCGCGGCGCCCACACGAGGCTTCCTTGGTGCAATATCCCYGTGTCCTTGCGCCTCGAGCTCCCTTCCCGTTGCAGCTCCCTCCTCCAGCCCCCATGGGTGTTTATGAGCCCTCCGGCGCGCTCCGGGCGCTCCCTTTGCCAGGGGCTGAGCGATTCCGGGAGCGAGGGCAGAGCTCGCACCGGGATGCTCCCAGTGCTCCAGAGGAAACCTCTGCGGGGCCTCTGCTTCCTCGGAAGCAGGTGCCAGGTGCCAGCTCCCACAGCCTGTCTCCTTTGCTGTTAATAAAGCAAGAGACTGTTATTTTATTTTATTTTTTTAATTTTTTCCTCTTCTTCTTCCTCTTGCCGTGCTTTGAAACTGCCTCTGGTGCCGTACCTTGCCCAGATGGATGCTGGAAAAGGGAAATGGGGAAGCATTGCAAGGAAAGACCTTGCTGAGATGGGAGAGGGGCATCTGGGCATGGAGCAGCTGTAGGGAAAGGAGCCCCAGAGGGCTGAGTGGGGCTTGGAGCGAACCACGGGAATGGGGAATGCCCTGGGTGCTCCCTCTGCTTCCCAGCAGTGCATGGGTGTGGGCKGGGGCCTCCCTCGGCTCGTACTAATGCAGCGGGATCCAGGGATGCGCAGGATTCCAGGGATGCGCGGGATCCAGGGATGCAGTCGGAGGGAGCCCCTGAGTACCTGCAATGACCCCGCACAGCAGCACATCCACACTGCAGAGTTCCGGGATGAGCTGGACCACGGCGAGGCGGAAATGGGAGCTGGCAGGAGCCCGGGATGCTCCTGGGAATTGGCCCTTCACTCTCCAGCCTCTGGGGCCAACCTGATCCCATCAGACCAGAGAGAGCCCAGCGCAATCCAGGTCCTGTCCCAGTCTCTYGCCAGGAGGCTACTCCCTGGAAAACATTCCCAAAAGGGTGGAAAATTGGAATGATGCTGGGAAGAATCATGTGCATGGGGCTCACAAAAAGCGTGATTGCAATCGGGGCCTTTTGGGGCCACCGCTGTTGTCCCCAAGGAGGGACTGTCCCCTCCTGTGCGGGGACATGGATCACGGAGATGCCGCGTTTCCCTCTGTGCCGGTGCTGACCTTGTCAGAAAGGCATCAAAATCGGCTCTTCACACGGCTGCTGCATGTCCCAGCAGCGCCGGAGTTGTAAAAGTGGAAAGAAAGCAACCGGGTGAAAAAATAAAAGCCACTTCTGCAGCAGCGATGGCCTCGACGGCGCTCGGAAACCTCCGGGATGGAAGAGATGCTGGAGAGGGAAACCGCGGCTCCGGTGTCGTTAGAGGGAGACGCTGAGCTTTGATCTGGGAGCATCGGAGGCGCCGGCGGGAGAAGCGGCTTTTCCTGAGCTCCAGCATCGGGCAGCGCCCACAGGGCATTCAGGGATGTTCCGGGCCCAGCTTCCCAGCACATCCCAGCTCCGCTTTAACCCTAGCGGGGATTTTCTCTTCATCTGCCCTGGCAGTTGCTGAGCCCAGGTCTGAACCGCAATGGGTGGCACCTCTGATTCAGTAAAAGCTCCCTTTTYCCCAAAAACTGAAATTCTTGCTCAGCAATAAAGCAACTTGGATTTCCCGGGCTGCCCCGGGTTCCCACCAGCCTTGCAGGGCTGATGCGTCACGATCCATCGCTAATGAACCTGAGYGTGGAGCTGGGATGGCTCAGGTGCCACTCAGGGCGAGACGCACAATATAATTAAGATTTCCTCCGAGGTCCCCTCTCTCTTGCCTCGTTAATTAAGCTGATGCAGAGCACTCCAAGCAGCATGCATAATGAGCGGCTGCTAACGGGATGCTGCCGACAGTCCATGGGGCTGCACAGTGCGCAGTGCTGCATGGTGCAGAGTGCTGCATGGTGCGTGGTGCTGCATGGTGCATGACGGCCACGGTTCAGGGATGAGACCGTTCTTGCAGGTGGGTGCAAGCACCAATGCAGCACCGCTTCTCCTTGCTGCACGGCCCAAGCTCATTTTTGGCACTTGTACCCTTGATGGTGCCTTACGACGGAGACTTAATGGGCTCTTAATAAGGGTGACAGCTCCTTTAATTGGAAAGTATCGGAGCAGGGATAATTGCTTCACTTTTAGGTTCTCATTTGCAGCTCCTAATTGACCCTGGGGAGAGCTGCCCACTCGGAGCCAGGAGCTGTCGGGTGTGAGACGAGGAAGAGGAGGGTGTGCGTGCCAGGATGTCCTTGCAGGGGTGCAGGCCGGTGGTGAGCTGCAAAGAGGGTGTCCCGAGCACATGGGCATCCTTGCAGGGTTGCATGCACACAGATGTCCTCTCCTTGCAGAACTGCATGCACACCGAAGTCCTTTCATTGCAGACTGCATGCATACGGATGTCCCTTGCAGAACTGCATGCACACAGATGTCCTTTCCTTGCAGAACTGCATGCACACGGATGTCCTTTCCTTGCAGTGTTACATGCACGCAGATGTCCTTTCCTTGCACAACCGCACACACACAGATGTTCTTTCCCTGCAGGGCTGCACACAAACACTAATGTCCATTCCTTGCAGGCCGCATGCACGTGGACACCCTCRCAGGGCTGCATATATATGGGTTTGATGGACAAGAGGGGACCCGATAGGGCTTCCTGACAGGGCCCTGGCCGTGCACCCTGGCCGAGCCAGGCACACGGGTCCACAGATACTCTTCACACCTCCTGGTTGTGCAAAGAGCCAGATGAGCTCTGTTTCCCTCCCAGCAGATGACACTTTTCCCTAAAACCAATGGAGATTTTTTTTTTTTTGGTGCTCCCTTCACTTCAGTCACRAGTTTGCAGCGCTGATGCCCACGTCCAGCCCGTGGCCCCTGCATTCCCAGCATTTCCTGCCCCTTCCCAACGAAGCACCAGGCCCCACGCGCCCAGCGGCACCGAGGCCGGTGACCCGGGAAGGGGACGGCGCCGGTGCCGGGACGCGGGCAGCGGCGGCAGGGCCGCGGCTGAGCCTCCTCCACGGCRTTCCAGCCATGTTGCTTCCTCCCTGCATCTAAAATCCAATCTGCTCAGGGTTTTTTTTCCCTCTTTCCTGTGCGCGCTCCCGCTCGCTTCGCTTTTTATTTTTTATTTTTTTGCTTATGTTTGCTGCACGCAGGCAAGAGCAGGGGTGGGGGGAGAAAATCAGCATAATTCACAGCTCGTGCATCATCTCGGCGAGTGCTTGCCAAGGCGGCGCGGGCGCCTGGATGCTGCTCCGAGTGATCCTTCTTTTTTATTTTCCCCCCTCTTTGTTCTGGCATGGCCTTGGGCGGGCTCTGCAGCAGGGACAGTCACTCCGCGCTATGCTCCATGGCTTTAATAGTTCGGGTTTTGCTCGCTTTTGCTCGCTTTGGGTGTTAATGAATTCCTGGCAGGGCACTTTTCCAAGCTGGATTCATCCCTGCCCGGCTCACGGCACTCATGGCACCCATGGTTCCCCACAGCTCCACGGCACCACGGGA
The DNA here is from genome assembly GCF_003342845.1 of Nothoprocta perdicaria. Taxonomy (NCBI): domain Eukaryota; kingdom Metazoa; phylum Chordata; class Aves; order Tinamiformes; family Tinamidae; genus Nothoprocta; species Nothoprocta perdicaria. The sequence continues at coordinate 1,351,206 of NW_020455532.1, read as the reverse complement.
AGCGCATGGCCAATGGCAGCGGGAAGCGGGAAGCAGCAGCGGGAGCAGCCGCAGCCCCTGCCATTCCGGCTGGGCCATGCAAAGCCTTCGGCCTCGTGTCCCTCCCTGGCTCCCTCCTCCTCGCCACTCCATCCCCTCCCATCATGGCTTTCCCACACCCTCGCAACTCGCCATGGGAAGAGAGGCCAAAAAGAGCTTTTTCCTCCTTTTCATTTATTTCCTCGGCTTTTCATGTCCCCGCTCAGTGGCTCAGGGCACCTACGCATGTGCATTGCATGTAGCTGTGTTGCAGCCCCCATGTGCATGCATGTGCATGCGCGTGCATGCACGTGTGTGTGCATGCATGTGCATGCATGTGCATGTGCGTGCATGCATGTGTGTGCATTCCCTGGCTTTTCTCCATCCATCCAATCTGGAAGTGGAGGTTAGTCTGTCCTACAGTCTTGGGGAATGGTGCCTCACCATCCCCTGCGCGCATTGACCTGTGCAGGGCAGTGCCAGGCTGGGATTCTGGGAGCAACGGCATGGAAAGCTGCCTGTCTGGGATCCCAGGAATATTGGGGCTCTCTGGAGCTTTGCTGCTCCAATGGTGCCCATGGCGATGCAGGATGGGACGGAATGGAACAGGATAGGACGGGATGAGACTGCATGGCGTGGGATGAGGTGGGCTGGGATGCAACGGGACGGGACGAGAAGCGATGTGACGGGCAGGATAGCACGGGGTGAGACTGGATGGGGTGGGAAAGCACGGGACAAGATGGGATGTGATGGGACAGGATGCAACGGGATGGGATGAGAAGCGATGTGACGGGCAGGATAGCACGGGATGAGACTGGATGGGGTGGGATAGCACGGGACAAGACGGGACGTGATGGGACAGGATGCAACGGGATGGGATGAGAAGCGATTTGACGGGCAGGATAGCACGGGATGAGACTGGATGGGGTGGGATAGCACGGGACAAGACGGGATGTGATGGGACAGGATGCAACGGGATGGGATGAGGAAGGATGGAGCAGGTCCGGAGGGCTGTGACGGGACAGGACGACACTCAGCCCGGCCCCGG
>NW_020455532.1:1317195-1349695 GCF_003342845.1 Nothoprocta perdicaria | reverse complement strand
TCGCGCCCGGCGTCGCCATTTTGCCTCGCCGCCTGCGCCCCGGTAACGGCGGCGCCCGCAACGGGGGGGTTATTTTTTATTATTTTTTATTATTTTTATTATTTTTATTATTTTTATTATTTTTATTATTTTTATCTTTTTTACCCCTCTTTTTGTTTTTTATTTTTGCCCCATGCGGGGTGTCGCCCCGCGCCCGGTCCCCCCCGCCGCCTTGCGCGGGGGTCCCCTCGGTGACAGGCGGTGGCACCGTGGGTCAGGGAGGACGCGGGAGGCCGGGCCCAGCCCCGTGAGGGGCAGGTGACAGGGCACCCGGCCACCGGCGTGACAGATGGACAGGAGGTCAGGACGGGGTGGCCGGGAAGGTGACAGGAGTGATGGAGGGACCCGGCCACGGAGGTGACAGGCGGACAGGGTGGGCAAGCCAAGGGGATGGCGGGTGGATGGCATGGCCCGGACACGGAGGTGACAGGCGGACGGGGTCACCAAGGAAGTGACAAATAGTGGCCAGGACAGGGAATTGGCCAGCGGATGAGATAGTTGTGGAGGTGACGAGTGGACAGGATGACCGAGGATGTGACAAGCAGGCAGGGTGGTGAGGCCAAGGGTTGACCAGCAGAGTGGGTGGTTGAGGAGGTGACGGGATGGCCAGGGAGGTGACAAGCGGGCAGGATGGTCAGGCCAGGGGGTTGACCGGCAGACTGGGTGGTTGAGGAGGTGACGGGATGGCCAGGGAGGTGACAAGTGGGCAGGGTGGTCAGGCCAGGGGATTGACTGGCAGACTGGGTGGTTGTGGAGGTGGCAGGATGGCCAGGGAGGTGATAGGACACCAGAACGTGGAGGTGATGGATGCATGGGGTGGACAGGTCAGGGAGGTGACAGGCAGACAGGACGGCCAGGCCAGGGAGGTAACGAGCAGATGTGACAAACAAGCCAGGGAGGTGACAGGCATTCGGGATGGCACGGCCAGGGCGGGGGTGGTTGGATGGGACAGGGTGACCAAGGAGGTGATCGTTGGCCAGGACAGGGAGATGATGGGCAAAGGACTAGCCAGACCAGGGAGGTTGGACAGGATGACCAAGGAGGTGACACTCAGATTGGATGGCTAAGCCGGGGAGGTGACAAGTCATCGGGTGTCCCCAGCCGGCCCAGGGAAGGGACAGCTTGACCAAACATGCATCTCCTCGTGCTACCAACACCCAGGGCGAGGGGACCCTGGGGACGCCCTGCTCACTGCAGCGGGCACCCATCACCATGACCCTGTGACAGAGGTGACACCCATGGTGGCCAGGGCAGACCCGGTTGGGGACATCCCCGTCCCGCTCCATGCTGCTGCAGGAGGCGGCAGGCTCCGAGGAGGCCGCATCCCGGCTCCGAGGAGGCCGCATCCCGGGAAGTTGCTGCCGCTCATTGTCTGCTGCTTTTTTTTGTGTGCGTGTGTGTGTGCGCCTTTCCCATTTGCTTTTGTGCCTTAGGATGGGCGAGGGGGAGGGACTTGCTAATGTGTTTCAAACAGAAACTTTAAACCATCAAAAGCTTCACCCACGCCCAGAAATAGTCACTTGGCTGAAAGACAGCGGCTTTATGCTGCCTTTTTTTTTTTTTTTTTTTTTTAACTGGAGGAGGATTATTTCCTTGAAGCGCCTTCGCAGGGGGATGTCAAACGCGGGAGCTTGCAGTCCCTGACTTTTACACAGGTTTTGTTCCTTGTTTTTGCTCTTTAGGAGTTGTGTGACCTAGAGCAGGAGCCCAGATCTCACAAAAAGGCACTAAGGAAAAACAGGTCCTGGGGTACCAGGAAAGCAGCTGAGATCAGGGAGCTTCATTAGGCTGCATTGGCCACGGGGTCCTTGTGTCCTCCCTCCATGCACCCGCTGCTCTGGTGCTCCGCAGGGCCGGGATGTGCCCCTTGCCTCCCGTTTTGGTGTTATCCACCCCTGAGCATCRCCACAGGCCCTTTGGAACCGATGTTAAATTATTGGAGCGTGTTGACCGGCACTGGGTCCGCGTGGGCATGGCCTTAGCGATGGGGCTCTGGGTGTCCAAATCCTGTCCAATTTCCTCCCTCTGTATCCRTATGGATGGAGAGGGGATGTGGGGACTGCAGCAGGGTGGCAGCCGGCCGGGCGAGCAGCGTTCAGGCACGGCCGCCTGCGCCCTCCTGTTCGCCCGCGCCAAGGTAACGATGTGTGTTTGTGCAGGGAGTTATTCCCTGCTTTGCAGTCTGTGTCAGACTGACCCAAACCCGCAGGCGGTCGCCGTGTGTTGGAAGTGCCAGTCCGTGTGCTCAGCACGGCAATAGGGGTGTTTTCCGAGAGTAAAAAGCCTCTCTGGTAAAGCAAAGTGACGTTGCCTGCTTCCCATAGCTCTGCTGGACACTGCTTTCTTTTTTTCCAGAATGGGAATGATGCTTTAAAAGTGCTTCCTCTCATTCTGCTCCAGGTGCCTCGAGCTGAGCCGAAACGCTGATCCAGGAGCCCCTTCGGAGGCCCGTGCGCTCCCGCCGCATCCGTGTGGTCTGTCCCCCGCCTGCTGCCCCACTCTGATGGCACGAGTGTGACGAGTCCTCGCACCATGCACAGTAAGGACCTACCCCGATCTTCTTCTACTGCCTGAGTTACAAAAGGGCTTTAACCAAAATCTAACAAAAGCACGGAAAGATGCAATCTGTTGTCTGCTTTCGGCATGTGTTAGGCCAAGGCGAGTGAGAAGTTTGGACATTACAGAAAAACAATGGGCTGATTTCTGCTGTATGGCTCTGGGGCGATTCCTGCGGGATCCCTGGRGTCGTATCGGTGGTGAGGGAGTGGAGTTTGGCTCTTGCTAAGTGGTTTCTTGGCTTTTATTTTTCATTTAGCCAAAAATAAGAAGGGGGAAAACATTCAAAGAAGTATTTGGTGTGGAAAACAAAGACGTTTCAACCATCCTAAGCTGGCCAGAAAGGATCCCTTTGAGGGGACAGATGTGTTAAGGGGCACAGGCAGGGATTAGCTGTTGGAGGGGGTGTTTGGGTGGCTGTGTGTGGCTCCCACCCTGGCTCCTGTGCTTTAGCTTACGCTGCCCTTGGGTGTTAAGGAAATAAGCGAATCTCTGTGCAGCTTGGCCTGTCCCTGCTTCTGCAGCATCGCCTGGATCGCTCCCTGCAGCATTCCTGAGATCCTGGAATGCCAACAGGTCCGGGAAGGGATCCTGCCCCTCTGCTCAGCTCTGGGGAGGCCAAACCTGGAGTATTGGGGGCAGCTCTGGGCTCCYGGGAACAAGAGGGACATGGAGCTTCTAGAGAGGGTCCAGTGGAACAAAGATGGTTAAGGGACTGGAGCATCTCTTGTATGAGCAAAGACTAAGCGAGCAGGACCTGTTTAGCCTGGAGAAGAGAAGGCTGAGAGGGGACCTGGTCAATATGTATAAATACCTGAGGGGAGAACGTAGGGAGGAAGGGGCCAGACTCTTCTCAGTGGTGGTCAGTGACAGGACAAGGGGCAATGGGTGTAAATTAAAACACAGGAAGTTCCATCTGCATGTGAGGAAGAACTTCTTCACTGTGAGGGTGCCAGAGCCCTGGAACAGGCTGCCCATGAAGGCTGTGGAGTCTCCTTCTCTGGAGAGCTTCCAAACCCACSTGGATGCGAGCGGGTGCTACGAGCTCTAGGTGTCCCTAGGGTTGCACTAGATGATCTCTAGAGGTATCTTCCAATTTCAGTCATTCTGGAATTCTGGGTTCTTCCCAGGCAGCCGGCACTGGGAGCCCGAGCGTGACCGACCTCCCAGGCAGCATTTGCCCAGCATGTAATCAAAGTGATCTTCATTGAAACTGCCCCAGTATGTACAGTGTTTATGTGGCAGATATGGTGATTATGCTCTGCAGAGTGTCTAATTACAGCCTGTCAGGTAGGCAGGAGGGGTTTTATCCCGAGCTCTCCCTTCCGCCACTTTCCCTCTCTCGGAAGTGTCTGTGTCCCATCACAGAGCTGCTGTGCTGGTCACTTGTGGCGAATGTCACCTCCTGTGACCAGGCTTGTTTGTTGAGATCCAAAGGTTGTTGCATCCCGGGATCCCTGGGCCTTCCCGGCGCTGCTGGCGCAAGCAGTGGCAAGTGCACGAGCCTCCTACCAAAGGAGCCCAAATTAGCTGCATAATCACTGCTGTATTCAGCACCGAATGCCAGAGAACCTGTTGCCAAGCCTGAAATTTTTCATTTGATCGGATTAACCTTTGTGTCCGTGCAAACAACCAAATATTTGTCACCAGCTGAACATGAGGGCCTTGCCGGAGCTCCTCAGCGTTTGGTTTGCAGCAGGCAGCACCCGAGGCCGCCCTCGTGTCCCGCGGGACGCCACAGGGACCAGCTCCGATGCTGCCCAAAACCTCAGTGTCCCTCAGCACCTACTGCCTTGTCTTGATCTGGCCCTTGGTTGTCAAAGACGGTATCTCAAGCAGCGAGGCTGCGTGTCGGGCTGATCCTGAAAATCACCTCGTTGCCTCCATTCTTGCACCTCTTCCTGGACGCTCAATTCCCGTGGGATCTAGGAGCAGGGAGAGAAGGGAAGGAGATGCCTGTGCCTTGGAGATGCTCCAACCACCCTGCTGCATTTGGTCCTGTCAGGCTGAGCAGCCTGTTGAGCGACCTTGGAGCCCTCCCATCCAGGCCGCCCTTCCAGCCTGCAGGGAGCAGGGAGGGCTCCGCTCGGCTCCGCTCCTCAGCTTCCCCGGAGAGGGATTTGGCACCATCTTCTAGACACCAGCAAGAGGAGCTGTGTGTTTTTTGCATTACAGAACACATTAAATATCAGTGTAAGCAGATGGTCCRAAGTCATCTTTCGCTCTGCCCCTGGATTCCAGCAGATTTGTAGACACGGGCAGGGTGATTTGGCTCCTTCGCTGTCACTGTCCTTTGCAGCAGACCTGGGCCAAGGCGGGAGCTGCCGCGGATCCGGCTCCCACTCGGGTGGACGCAGCTCAACTCGGCAGTGCTGAAGCTGCCATGTGCTCCCCAAAGCCACCAGCTGCTCAGCGCTCCAGGAAATTCCACTTGCATTTTAAGAGGCATTTCCAAAATGGAAAAGCGGGAGCGTCGTCTCCGCGGTGGCCGGGCATCCCTCCTTCTTCCTGCGTCGTAGCCAAAGGGGGGCTTAATCAGTGCCAGCACGTTCAGGTGACTCATTGGAGCCAACTGTTGCTCCTCTGTTGGTTTGAGCCTGACGGGCTTTGGGCTTATTGTGCAGCTGTAGACATTGGAATAAACTCGGGCTTAATTCTGCCACCACTGGAGCTGAGAGTTGTCCCCTAGCCTGCGTCCACCGGGAGCCAGAGTGGGCCCTTTGCGATAATTTCTGACGTCCATTATTTATAGAGAAGCCAAATTGAATTATTAATACGGAAAATTTAGATAACATTAACAATTCTCAGTTTATAATAGTTTCCCATTAATAACGAAAATTGGAAATTTATCACTACATCTACTCATTAAAACTCACTATTTTTTTTCCTTTGGTGTTTTAAATGAAAGTGTAGAAATAAACGAAGGGGAAAAGCCATTTATTCGTTGCTTCTTTGGAGGAAGCCAGCCCATAATTTTTAATAAAGTCTTTGCCATTRTATGTGGAGAGAAAACAGGGTGCAGTGAAAGCAGCTCTTCAGCCGTGTCTGTGGCGTTGCTCAGCCATACAGCAAGTGCTTAGAAACACATCCCATTTCTTCTCTTTGTATCAACGCTTGGCTGTCTGGTAGTCTCCTAAATCCCCTCCCTCTCCAGCAGCTCTCCTTGTTTTCAGCGTGTGTTTTTCCYGGCATCATGGAGCTCCGTGTGAGTTTAATTCATCCGCTGCTCGTTTCAGAGATGGGCGATTCCTATGCCTGTAAAGGTGGAAGGAAAACTGCAGGCTCGAACAAACCCACGGYGAGCAAAGAAAGGACGGATGCGAGGATAAATCCGCCAGCAGAGCTTCCCAAGCTCGGTAAGGAAGAGGGTTTCGATTCCATGGAGGTGAAGAGGAGGGAGGGGACAGGGTGCGAATGCATCGAGCCTSCTGGTGTGAGCGGCTCGGTGCAGCCTCCAAGGGCCCAACGAGCAGCGTTGCTTGTGCTGGACCACGAAGGCCACAAGCCCCTGGACCTGTAGGGAGCATTTCCCAGGAAATGGGGAATGCCAGGAAGGGAGGGAGAGGGATGGTCTCTCTCTCTAGAGGGTTGTACATCCATCTAACGAGGTGGGTGTCTTGCTGTCCATTTATCACGTTGGTAGCTAAGTGTTACGTGGAAGGGTGGAAAGGCTTAAATGAGTTCAGACCATCTGCCGTCTCCTGTGTCACATCCCCCGGGATGTCGGCTCGCGAGCGGGCGAGCCCGGGCACCAGCTCACAGAGGGCTGTCGCTGTGATGAATAGCCTAGAATTCCTCTATCCAGGAGTTTCTGGGCCCAAGGAGAATTTTATCCCGTCTGCTTGTGCCAGGCAGTCTTGCAGTGCCCTGCAGTGCTCACGAGGCTGGTGGCCCTGGATGCTGTGGGCAGAGCTGAGGCCGTGCCGGGTCCAGACGCGATTTTGCTGCGTTTGGGCAGCTCTGAGCCCAAGGTTTGGCGGGGGCCTCTTCACCTCTTGCCTTGGTTTGAGCCAGGGGTTGAGCCATGTCCCCATGAGGGGACACAGCCGGCTGCTCCATGTGGTGCCCAGGAGCCGTCCCAGCACTTGCCAGGCCCCAGCAATGGGAAAAACAGGCCCCAGCGACGGACCTCACAGTGCGCRTCCAAAATCCATGGCCTCCTGGCCAAACTTTTCCCAAATGTTGCTCTTCCCTTGAGGCAGTTGCGGCTGTTATCACTAGCCGAGCAGTGATTGCTATGGAGAAGGAATTGCACCTGCCTGCAGTTTGGGGTGCAGGGGATCCCCACATCCCCAGTGTTAGGGGATCTTTTCCCCCAGTGCCACATCTTCAAAGGTAGAAAAGCCCTCCCTTTTTCAGCCCTTCCTCCTGACTGAGATGGACGTGACGGAGGGAAGAAGTTTCGTTGCTCCTACGGGGAAGATGCTGGGAGTAAAAACTTTTAACAAGGTTCCCTTTGCCGGGGAAAATTAGGCTTGATGCCCACTGTGTCTTGGCTGGGAAGCCTCATGTGCTTCTCTGCATGAGATGTCCCCAAAAGATTTGGAACTATTGCAAGCTGTGAAAAGCAGAGGGGGAGCAGAGCTGTCACCAGAGCTTCCCCTGCACCCCTTCCCCTGCAGCCCTCAGCATTCCGGGTTTATTCTGGATACAGGGGCCTGGAGGGACAGGGACATGCTGTTCTGGTCACTTTGAGATCCTTTGAACCTGGAGTATTTTGAAGCATCTAGGAGACAAAGCTGAAGAAAAGGAGGAGGACTGGCAGGTACCTGCAGTGTTGGGAGCCTTCTTTCTTTTTTTTCCTGCAAATGCTGCATTATTTGGTGTTTTTCATGAACTCCCAGCTCATGGAGCCCCGCAATGTGCGAGACTCCTAGCTCCTGTATCAAGCATGGGGGAAAAGCCAGAGTGTGTGGTCTGAGCAAGCGTGAACCTTAACGCAGAGAAGACCTAAGTGCCAGAGGAGCCCGTGGTGAGCAGCAGCCCTGCGAGGGGCTGCGGGGAGCCCTGCAAACATCGCACCAGACCCTGCTTCCAAAACCCTCCTCTCCGCTCCCTTGAGGGCCATGAGCCTCCCTTTACGTTTTGGGGAGAGCCCAAACCAGACGGGGCCTTTTTTTTATGAGCGCTGCGTAAAGCTGGAGCGGGACTAAGCGGCGTTAAAGAGGTGCTTGTGGACGAGCCCCTCTCGAGCCRCAGGTACCTGTTGCCTCGCCAGCTGGCTCCACGTTGCTGCGGCCTCCTCCTGCTTTATTGCAGCTCTGGGGCCCCGCTGGAGCAATGAAGGGGGGAAGGTAAATGGCTTTTTAAGGACTTAATTTATATTCCATAAAGGTCACTGCTGTGTTGTACGTGAACARGCACGTCTTGCCCGCGAGGCCTTCTGGGCAAGTGGGATTCCCAAAGGAGGCAACATCCTCAAATGATGCTTTTATGGATATCAAAGCAGAGCAAACCAGCTGGCACAGCTTCAGGGGGCTGGAAATTAAATTGTCTTGTTTGCTATTTTTCCTCTGGCTGGTGGCGCAGAAGGCATGAAGAAGGAGACAGAATGTGTGTTAGGCAGCGCTTTTGTCAGTAACCTGTTGACTCTTGTTTAACCTCTGCCTGTTTTTCCAAAAATCCTGGCTTAGCTTCTGGATATGGCCAGCAGGAGCCTCGGAGCTGGGCTCTGATGTCTCAGGAGTTGGGGCGGTTGCAGGTGGTGCTTCTTTTTATCTGCTTTTCACCCCGAAAGGCTGTTTTATAGATGTGTTGGGTTTGATTTGTGTTAACCTAAATTACCCTCTGCTGGCTGATTTGGGGTTTCCTTCACAGGCAGGTTTTGTTTTTGTAGCAAATGGCCCTTATTCCCGGGCCTGTTCATTAAGCCCCTGGGCCACAGCCTGAGCTTTCCGTCCTCTTCTTTCCCGAAGGCCACTCACGTGTGTCCGGCTTTGGGTTACGCTCGCTCCCCACATCCCTCAAACTTCTCAGCAGCACTGCTGTTCCTTAGGCCTTTGGCAGCAGGAGGGCAGCGGGGAGCCAAGCGTGGGGACTGGCACCCACGGGCAGTGCCCAGGGTCACCTGTGCTGCCTCTGTTTGCAGGAAATGCAACCAGTGACAAAGCAGAAGGCAGGAAGAAGGGACGACCCAAGGCCGAGAACCAGGCGCTGAAGGACATTCCCGTAAGCCTCGCGTTGTCTTGTCCCAGGCACGGGCCCCATCCCTCTCCATCTGACTTGTCCTGCCCGGCTGCTCCAGCCAGCTCCCCTCAGGAGCAGCAGATGGTTTAATCCTCAGTACAGCATCGTCTGCAGGATCGGGGCCCCTGTGTCTCTTCCTTGTCATCCGTCAGCAGCCCTGAGCACCTCTGGAAACCTCGGTGTCCCAAGGCTTCTTCCTCTGGAAACCCCAGTGTCCTAAGGCTTCTCCATCCTCCCCTTCTTGGGGTTCTTCCCCACCGAGCTTTATTCTCTCACAGCCATGTTGGGTTTGGTTTAATGATCAGGGAGCACCGGGGAAAGGGTGATTTATTCCCTGCAGAAYTGTGCAGTTTAATTCCCGCACCTGAGCGTGGACAACACACAGAGCAGTTTGTCATGAGAGTGTGGGCATGGGCTGATTTAGTGACCAGATGAAATGTGGGGTGATTAAATCACCCGAGTGACTTGTGGCCTGCTTTATTCCTCACCTGGGTGAGAGCTCTGTGCTCTGGGAGCCCCGGCACGGTGAGTTTTCAGGAGGAACCGCCGGCCTGTAGAGCCCATGTCCAAAACTCCATTACGGTCCCATTTGCTGGCAGGAGCCTGCACGGTCCCAGGGTTTGCGGTGCGGAGGGAAGGGGCTGGGGAGGAGGAGAGCAGCAGCGTGGGGGTCTGATCCGTGTGCCCAGCCCTCTCGAGATGCATCTGCCCGGTCACCAGGGCCCACAGCGCGCCTCTCACCTGCGTCTCTCCTGTCTCCTCTTCCCAGCTCCCCCTGATGAACCAGTGGAAGGACGAGTTCAAAGCCCACTCCAGGGTGAAATGCCCCAATTCGGGCTGCTGGCTGGAGTTCCCCAGCATTTACGGCTTGAAGTACCACTACCAGCGCTGCCAGGGGGTAAGCAGACCTAGGGCTCCGCATCCTTCCCTGAATTACTGCCCTTAGGGCAAAGCCAGCCTTCTCAGGCTTCAACCTCAGTGGAAATGTGAGATTAAAAAAGGGGGAGAAAAGGCAGGAAGGCACAAATGGGCGAGAGGCTGTTTGTGAGATGTGTGCGAGGGGGCCAGGGTCCCTTCAACACTCTGTCAGGTCCAACTCAGAGCTGACCTGGGCCGAGCGTAGCTCTGTTCCAACAGGGAGAAGGGCATTTATGCAGTGTCCTATTTGCATGTCCATAACTTGCACTGTTGTTAAAGGCACTTTGAAATTATCCCTCGGCTACTCGGAGTCAGAGCTTGGGCTTTGATCTAGCTCTTGGCACCTTGTTGCTGCCCCTCTGGGAGCAGCGACCGTTGCCTCCTGTCCAGCATCCACGAAGATGCCTGAGCACATCGCAGTGTCTGTCTCCATCAGGACAAATCTTGTCTCTCTAATGTCACTGACTGTCCCTCTCTGCCCATCCTGCACAGGGAGCCATCTCAGAGAAGCTGACCTACTCGTGCTCGTACTGTGAAGCTGCCTTCACCTCCAAAACGCAGCTGGAAAAGCACCGCCTGTGGAATCACTTGGACCGGCCAGTACCAAGCAGCAAAGCAGAAAACAAAGTGCCGAAGTCCATTGGGAAGAGCAGTGGCAAGAAAAGGTACCCGCTGGTGGCCGGGCTGCTTGGCACTGGTGTGGGGAGGTCTGGGAAAAGGGGAATCATCCTACTTCCATTCCCATGGGCTGGGGAGCGGGGAGAGGTGTCAGTGACGTTTATCTCTCACCCCCTCTTTAAACAAGCCCTCTGTGCTTTGCCCTAGAGCTGCTGAGAGTTCAGCTTGCCCCACCATCCATCCCAAACAGGCAAAGACGGAGAAAGCTGCGGGCCAGGCCCATGCTGCGAACGGCGAGTGCCCGGCGGAGAGCCGGGAGAGCAAGGAGTTTCAGATCGCAGCGGCAGAGGCAACTGCAGCCGCGACACCCACGGCCAAGTCTTCGAGCTGCAAGGATGCCGGGCAGCAGGGAGGCAGCCAGGCCTCACTGCAGGAGGAGGACCCCGAGAGGATGAAGCACAGTAAGATTAGAGCCCGGAGAGCGGCTCCCATGGGAAAGGCCGGGACTCTGCTCTGGGGAGAGCTGCTGCGAGTTTGCTTCCATAAGCACTTGGGTTTGTGAGGGCAAACGGGATCCAGGGACGTGTCGCGGGTGCGTGAGGAGCAGGGCAAGGACAGGATGACGTGGTGCTCCTGCCCCTCGAAGCTTCCTGGCCTCAGGCCATTGCCAAGGGGTGGCCTGAGCTCTGCAGGGCCACGCGCCTAGGCAGCCCTGCAAATCCTCTCCTCTCTGAGCATCTGATCCCTTTCTTTGAACACCCTAGTAATTTTGCCCCCAGCAGTTTCTTGCAGCAGTGAGTTCTGCAGCGAGTTAAAAGCAGTTTGCAGCTGTGGTGGATACGTGTCTGTGAGAGCCGTATGGTCACAAATGGATTGAATTCCCTGCAGCGCAGCAAGCTGCCATCTGTCAGTTCATCTGTCCTAACTGGCCTTGGCAGTTGAAACCCGGGTGCTTCTGGCAAACCCATTTCCAACAGGTGTTGGGGCAGGGTAGGGAGGCTCCCTGTCTGCCACCAGTGCATGGCGGCAGGCAGTGACRTGCTGGGCCAGTTCCAGCCACGGTGCGATGTCACCCTGCTAGTGGGTGCAGAGTGAACCAGCACAGACACCWCGGCTGCCAAAGCTGTTCAGGGGCTGGAAACCACTAGGTGTAAAGCCATAATTTCCAGGTGTTGATCTGGCCTTCCATGGATGCCACCATCTCTCCTCAGCTCTGGGGTGGGAAGCAGTGTCCTCGTACTGTTTGGTGGGGTAGATGCTTCAAAGCCTCTTTATTTCATGGTGGAAAAGGCCCCGGGGGCTTGGATCCCTTCTGGCCACTCTTGGTGTGAACTGATGCGCTGCTCTTGCTTAAGGACTGCTGCAGCCCACTGTTAGCACAGTTATTTGACCAAATCTCTCTCTGTGTTTCTCTCTTTTGAGTCAGGAAGGAAACAGAAAACTCCTAAGAAGTTTACGGGGGAGCAGCCTTCCATCTCGGGGACCTTTGGGCTGAAAGGTAATACAGGGGCAACCCAGCCAGCTGTAGGGTTGTAGCTTCTCCTTGGGGCATAGCAGGGATGCCCCTTCTCAGTGCCGGGCTACCTCTGTGTGCTGGGGGATGTCACACYGGAGAAGCTTGGAAAGGGAAAGGAAGGCAATAGCATCACCAGAACTGCAAACAGCCCTGTGTGCTCTGCACTGGGAGCCAGTCCTGGGAAATGAGGCAAGAGAGGAAAGGACCTGGCCATGTCCAATCTGAAACACAAGATTGAAGAGCTGCTGACACGAATGGTCCATACAAAAGACAAACCCACGCCTGGGATGTAGCAGTATTTCCAGTGGAGTCCAGGAGAATTTGTGCTGCATAGGAAGACTCGGGGACACATCTGTCCCCCTGATCAACAGCATCTCCAGTGCTGGTTATTTTCAAGAAAATGAATTTGAAGGGGAAGAGCTTGACGAAGGGAGAGTGAGAGGGACTGTGACTATGCTCCATAAACCCCAGCATGGGCACAAGGAAGGGAGGAAACCTGGAAAATCCCTGGCATGAGAGCAACAGGATTTGGGCTGGATACGAAATTCATTCAACTGGGGAAATTAGAAGAGGGTTTCCAGGCTCTGGAGGAGGCAGCATTTTCCAGTACGAGTCCTGAGGGAGAGGCACTAATGGCACTGCAGGAACCCATGTCCTCAGCAGCCTGAATGGGAAGCACGTGCTTTGCCCACGCACTCGTGCAAGGAAAAGTTCCTCCTTGCTAGAAGCAACGACCTAACGTTTCCATAGTCCATTAACTGCCTGGGGGGGGAGTGTTTCCCTTTGTGTTTACAAAACACTGCARACTGTTATGACTTTGCCTATCATAGTTAAGAGCTTGGTCCTATGCATAGTCTTGGCAGACCTACAGCTGCCTCGGTGTCCCCCTGTCAGAGATTTTTATCCTGCTAAATTCAGGCCTGATTCAAGCAAGCATTAAATGAAAATTCCTTYCCTCTGCAGGCCTCGTCAAAGCAGAGGACAAGGCAAAAGCCCATCGAGCCAAGAAGCTGGAGGGGAGCACCAACATGGAGGACCTGAAAAAGAAACCTCCAGGAGCTGGTGTGAAGAAGGAAGCAGCTGTGCATTTRCCAGCAGGTGAGGCTGGTGGAGATAGAGCAGGGCAGCAGCTTTTACACGTCCTGGCTGCTCTAGCAGTTCATTCCTGTGCTCTGCTCCAAACCTGTGTGTGGTCCCACCTTTGCACTGCAGCTGCTGGTCCTCACACTCCTCCAAGCCCAGCAGGCTGTTTTGCTGGGTTAATTTTCTACTAGGTTTTGTGAGCTTTAGCACAAGCTAAATGCAGCATGAGACCAGAGCTGGAAGCTGACAGTTCCCATGTGTCCGAGGGCAGACACTGGCCCAAACGTATCTGTGTGGCCATGGGAGCATCCTGAAATGGGTGCCCTGCTTCACTCTAAGCACTGGGAGTTGACAGCCCAATCCTGAGGCTGGCTGCAGTGTGGCCACAATTTGGATCAGCTCCTGGGACGATGACATTTTTCTACCATCACTTCAGGAATGATGCCAGTGGCTTCAGGTGCAGCCCCGTCTTCCCCACGCCTCCAAGGCACAGCCTGCATCCAAACACAGGTTGCTGCTTTTCCCTGGGGAGCTCTGACAGCAGGAGGAATGCAGGATGTGCAAAATAAACACAGCTGCAATGTCTTGCACGGGCTTCAAATTCAAATAAACGTCTCTCTGATCTCAGAGCCGTGCAAAAGCATCCAAATAAACAGTCTTGGCAGGTTGTATCCAGGCCAGGCTTCCCTTGCTGGAAACGTAACGAGTTCTGCTGAGAACACAGTATGAACTCCAGGCCTGGGAGCAGGTTTGGCCCCACGTAGCTTTTATTCTGGGTGTTTTTTAAGCTTGTCACTGCCATTCAAATAAACACGTGGCTGGAAGCTACTATGCCTGTTAGCTCCCTGTGCTTCTGCTGGGAAAAAAAGAAAGCCAGGGAAAACTTTCCAGGCACAGGGTCTGGATGGAGCCAAGACATTCACTTTGTTTTGCTCCCACTAATTGTTTCATTTGGCAGCAGGGAGTTGTTCTAAGCAGGGCAAGATGAGGTGGCCGGGCATCCTAGTGTTTGAGCTCCCGATGTGCAGGCTATGGAGTGGGGTCGGAAAAGCAAACCTCCTTTTCCYTATGAAATGCCAGCAAGTCAGTTAACTGTGCATAAAATGGCCCAGTGACCCAGTTTGTTCAGACAGCTTCAGGACTTGCATGGGAGGTAGAGCTGCAAGTGCCTGGGAAGTTTGTGTGTCTGGATTTGACTTGACCCGTGACTGGGAGAGCAGTTGAGTAATTTTCACCACCGAAGTAGCTTTCAACTCGGCAAGCCATGAGTTTAAAAAGGGCCCTCCTGACGAGCACCCTGGGCAGGGGGTTGTCTCTACTGCTGCGTTGACACCTCTCTCCCCTTGCCAGCAAACCCCGAGGACCAGTGGCAGCGTGAGATCAGTGAGAAGGGAGAAGTCGCCTGTCCAACCTGCAGTGTCATAACCCGAAAAACTGTTGTTGGGCTCAAGAAGCACATGGATGTCTGCCAGAAGGTAGGGGCTTGCTGCACTCAGTCGTGACTCGTTTGTGTTTAGGAGAATGCAGATATCCRTGCTCTTTCAAGCCACGCTCATAAATTGGTATCAGTAGTTCCTAAAACTGGTTCCAGGGCTGTTTGATAGAGTGCTTGCTAGTCATCTAAAGAGAGCTGGCAGCTTCACTTGGGTTCTGATTCACAGAGGGATTTGGGAGGCTAATTTTCATCAATTCTGAATCCCTTTGTGGTCTGGGCCCCTTGTCCCAGTGTCTCCAGCCCAGCTGGGTATTTCTAGTAGCTGACTGAATAGACTGAAGGATAGAGAGATTGCTGGGCTTGTGTCTAATCTAGCCTAGTTCAGAGCTGCAGCTATGGGATTTTACTGTGTGCCATCAGGCAGGATAAATTGTGGTTGAACGAGAGCACTTCTCAGAGAGGCACCAAACCTCCATGTGCTCAGCCAGACTGTCAAGACACAGGAGCTCAGTAATGGCGCAGTGAAAAACTGCGTCCCTGCCACAGCACCATCCATCAGAGCAAGGAATTACATCCTCATCCGTCACCTGGCACGCTGCAGAGCCGTCGTCACCGAGCGCCAACGTGGGATCGATGCCTCCTGCTTGGAAAATATGCAGCTCGGCTTTGATTCCACATTCATTTTCTGTAGATGCCTCCTCAGCCTTTGCCTCAGCAGTTCTGCAGCAGTGGGAGGCTATTATCCCTCTCAAACCTCACATTACACGGGCGCTGGGTGGGATCCTCAGGCTGCTCCCATCCTCCTGGCGTCAGGGCACGCGGCAGCTTGGCCCTTGTGTGCGGGGCCGCCCAGACATCTCCCCTGGCACGCGAGGCCAGCTGACCTGCTGGGCACAGATCTGCGGGAGCAGCCGGGCCTGCCCTCCCCTCTATAAATAGGCACGTGGGCGTTTGGAGGAGGAAATGAGGCTCTCACAGCCTGCTAAGCTTATGACAAAGTGTCGTAACCGCTTCTGCTGCTCTGGAGCCAGTTCCTGCAGGCTCAGGCTGCCTGGAGAGGGCATGACTGCCCCTCTGGGCTATGTGAGCAGAAGCGGCTGCTTCCTGGAGCTGCTCTGCTCTCCATCCCCGTGAGCTGCTGGGCTTCGCAGCACCCCTGCCACTGAGCAGCCTGCGAGCTGAAAGGAAGTGAGGGATAGAGATGGTTGTGGCTTGCAGGATCTCCTCCTTGCAGTCTGGGGAGAAGGCCTTGCTAGGATGTGAACGTGTCATGTTCTTCGGTTCTAGATACAGGAGTAAACACATTTGGCATGTGATGAGTCGGGAAGCTTTTAGCTTCTTTTGGCTTTTTATCTTGTTAGGGCGAATGCTTCAGTCTGGAGCAAAATTAACCACTTGGGGCGTAAGTACTAGTGAGTCACTCCAGGCAACTGCGGTTTGTTCCTCGTTTCCCAAGAGGTTCAGGATAAGGATGGGTTTGTAGCTCCATCTTCATCCTCTCTCCAGCTGAGAGTCCAGACTCAACAGGAACTAGCAAAGGTGGAATGGCAGCCAGGCAGCTGGGATAGGAGCAGGAAATGGACCCAGCCACCAGCTCCCGCTCGAGACATCCTGTCCCTTGGTGCTGGGAATATTCCTCTCCTGAGTCAATAAATCCTGATCCCAGCTCCAACAAAAGTCAGAATCTGCTTACTGACTTTGCAAGTTCCCCTTGTAAATCAGCATGTCTGTGGCTGCATAGCAAAAGAGAGTGTTTTTAGTGCCTTTCTTAAGTTGTTCAGGAAGCCAAGTCAGGGGTCAAGCAGCAGAGTAACGTGAAGCGGGAAGTACTCTGGTGATGCAAGTTCTGTGATTTGTGTCCAGCAGCATCTTAATTCCAAACAGCCCAGACGCCCGTAAGGCGCTTTGTGCACAGGATCTGTCAGAGGGAGCAGGSCTGCAGAGCAGAGCCCGCTGCCGTGCAGCTAGATCAAAGCTCCTTCTCCTCCTTTACCTATCCCTCGAGCAGGAAGACTAAGACACCAAGTCCAGATGCTTCCATCTAACGGGCTTTAAATCTGCATCCAAAATGRAACGTTTTCTGAAAGCAGGGCATGTGTATTTGATTCTGTGACAGTGGTTTTCAGGATGATGGAGAGAGATCTCTGGGCTGCAGACTTGGATTGGGATGGGGAAAGAGGCGCTGAGCTGCCTGCTAAGTCCCACGGCCGCAGCAACAGCTTCCCAGGGGGTTAGAGCAGATCAGCAGCCCTTGGAAAATCAAACCTGTTGTAGCCTCCAATGGTGACTTGCCTCTTATTTCTTCAGCTGCAGGATGCCTTGAAATGCCAACACTGCAAAAAGCAATTTAAGTCCAAAGCTGGGCTGAATTACCATACCATGGCTGAACACGTCAGCAAGGTAAGAGAGCTCTCACCTCACACCTTCTTTCTTCTCTCTCCCCAAGATCCAGATGCAGAAGATCAAGCAAACAACCTGGGAATAGAGCGAGGACTGGAAAAATAAAACAAAGCTTCAGATTATGGATTGGGCCTGTTTTGAGGCAGATGTTGAATGGCTAAACTCTGCCTTCAAAACTGTGCCTGCACATCCAGCATTCTGCCTTGCACAGATCTYGCAACCCGGTGCTCAAAATTTGTCATGAGGAGAATCTGGCAGGTGCCAGCTTAGATGCAAAAAATTTTAAAAATCTGATTGCATCTTTCTCTGAGMTACCAGGGCAAAGCATAACTGTATTTCTACATGTCCCATGTTTACCAGTTCTGACTTGTCTTTTGCCTGTGCATCAGTGCCCTGCTGTCTAGTCTAGCTGGTGAATTTTCCATGCGGAAGCTGCTCATGGATTTCTCATTTGGCTTTTGAGGGTAAATGCAGGAAATACATGGGCAAATTTGGCATATAACGGAGAGGACATTGGCGTGCAGTTAAGCAATGGAAGATCCAACCTTTTTAACAGGGGGTTCACCCCCCACCAAGGGCAGCTCCTGTGGGGCAGAGGTTTGCACCCACTCCTGGCACAGAGGACACGAGTAAATGGTTGACTCTGTCGCTTCTGTTACTTCCTTGTTTCCAGCCCGTTCCTGTGGAAACCGCTGGACTTGGTGAACAGGAAGAGCGGGAAAGGCTGAGGAAAGTGCTAAAGCAGATGGGAAAACTGAAATGCCCCAATGAGGTATAAGAACAATTCCTGTTTCTTGTTCTTTGCAAAGATGGAAGGAGTGAGTCCCAGTGCAGAGCGGCACGCGCGCTCTCCAGGCTCCCCTTAGCTCAGCTGTGCCCGGCCTGCTGGCTCCCAGGCCAGGGGCCCTCCTAGCCAGAGGGCTGRACGTAGGACAGGTTGGAGAGTGTTTGCAGAAGGGCAGTTTTGGACTCGTGAACTCAAGCTACTGCTCAGGAAAGGGCTCGGTGCTGCCGGCAGCGTCCTGGGCACAGCACAAAAATAAACGGAACGGTCGCAGACAAGTCACGAACAGGTAAAGGGGGCCTGTGGCAGAGCTGTGTCTCTGCGGCTGCTTTGCTCTCTGCACAAAGCAGTGCCGGCCACGCTCGCCTCTCGCTGCCCACCTTGTGGTTCCGCAAAACC
This sequence comes from Nothoprocta perdicaria, assembly GCF_003342845.1. Classification (NCBI taxonomy): domain Eukaryota; kingdom Metazoa; phylum Chordata; class Aves; order Tinamiformes; family Tinamidae; genus Nothoprocta; species Nothoprocta perdicaria. Next base: position 1,331,761 of record NW_020455532.1, on the reverse strand, counting down.
TGAGCAGCTTGAAGTGCTGCGGGTGGCACAGGGGACCCGAGCTGCTCCCTTGCACCGCTCTGTCCCCCACGGGTACTGCTGTCTCTATGGCTGTTTGGGGAAGAGCAGCTGCACAGCAGCAGAGAGAGCGTGGGCTCTGCAGGCGGTGGCATGGGACAAGAGGCCCTAGCGTGGTGGCTCTCTGCAGGGYTGGCCAGGCTGGGACAAGGGCTCCAGGCCCAGGGGAGCACGAGGTTGGGGTGCCATCCTCACACTCCGAAATGAAGGAGCCAGAAAGACACTGCCAAGACCTGGTGGAGCAGCGGCCTTGGGCCGGGCCTGTCGGCTGCAATACCCTTCGCTTGAAGGGGACGGGCTTCACGGAGCAGCTTGGCCGGGAGCTCCTCGGGATGTTCCTCCCTGCCATGCAGGCAGCAGGACCGCTCCGACATGGGCACGCCAAGCCGTGTCCCCCCCAACCCTTCTCTTCTCCCCACCTCCGTAGGGTTGCGTGGCCAACTTCTCCAGCCTCATGGGCTACCAGTACCACCAGAAGCGCTGCGGCAAGCAGCTCGCCGAGGCCGACAAGCCTGTCTTCAGCTGCCCGCACTGCGCAAAGAAGTACAAATCCAAGGCTGGCCACGACTACCACGTGCGGTCGGAACACGCGGCCCCCGTGGGCCCCCCGGACGCCTCCGCGGCCCGAGGACCGGGGCCATCCTTACCAGGGGGTGACTGCAGAGCTGCAGAGCCCGCGGGCAGGACTGAGCCAGGCAAGGCAGGTGCAGACATCGAACTGATGGTTTTTTCCCCTACCATCACGCTGAGCATGTGTTGTAACTTGTGTCATCGKTGGGGAACCAGCCATGGTCCCCTTTGTCCCTCTGAGAAAGCAGGGACATGTATTTAAGTAAGGGCAGCCGTGCCCTGCTCTRGAAGGCTGTGCTCCCACCCCGGAGCCTGCCCTGGGGAGGAGAACCCATCTCGTCTGCCTTGGTTGTGCCCTGCCTGACTCCATCTCTCTTGCAGCCTCCAGAAGAGCCAGAGGTGAAGCCAGAGCCCCCTCCCGTAGAAGATTTTGAAAGGACTCCAAGTGGCCGCATCCGTCGCACGTCGGCCCAAGTGGCCGTCTTCCACCTTCAGGAGATAGCGGAGGACGAGCTCGCCAGGGACTGGACCAAGCGGAGGATGAAGGATGACCTGGTACCTGAAACCAAGCGGGTGAGCAGCCTTTCTTCTTTTTGTGCTGGCTATACACAGGGCTGCTGGGGGGGACGTTCGTGCATCTCCTTTTCTGTATATTAAGTGGATTGGTGGTGGCAGAGACAGAATGGTTGCTAAAGAGCTCATCCAACACCGGCTGCTGCCCAACGCTGCCTCCACTGCTCTGGAGCCTCCTCGCAGCAGCTTTGCCCCTTCCACTGCCAGCACCCAAATGAAATGGAGCTAAATGTGGTGCTAAATGTGGTGCCGTGCAGGCAGCGGAGGGAGCAGAGGTCATGGCGAGAGGGACTTGTGACCCATGGGGCAGGCAGGGCTGGCAATCAGGAGCAACATGTGGAGAGCCTTGAATCAGATCTCTGGAGACCTTCAAAACCCACCTGGATGCCATCCTGTGCCACATGCTCTAGGTGTCCCAGCTCGAGCAGGGGAATGGAAAATCATTGGCACAAAGGCTGAATTTGAGTGGAAGGGCCTTCCTGCTGCCCCTGCTCTGGCAGAAGTGCTGCATTCGTTCTGCAGCAACCTGGAGGAGCTCAGCCTGACTCCGTGCCCGGGCTGYACACAGCGGGCAGGTGAAAAACTGGCACACAGACAGGTAGCATCCTCCTTGTGTGCCCCATCATCCCTGCAAGGCAGTCTCCACGCRACTCTCTTAGAGGAGGGCTGGAGATTTTGGTGCTGGAGCTGGTGGAAAACGTTTTTTCCCCCCACACTCCGTGTTGCTGGTGGGGGAAGAGTTTGATTTCCAGATGACTTCAGCTGAAATGCATTTATAACCTAAAAAAGTCAAGCCCAAAGTAGCTGTTTCATTTCAAAGGCTGTCTGCAGGCCTCGGGGAGGAGAGGTGCTCTGCTCCCTTCTCCCCGCTGCAGCCTCCACACTCRTGTTCTTCTCTCCTCCTCGAGTCGCTCCCCTTGCTCTTGACTTTGGGTATTTGGTGTTTGAGCGGAGGGAGCAGCCAGGAGTCCCAGGCCTGGACAACGGGCCCATGTGTGAGCTGGCACAGAGACATTGTAAAGGCTCCAGCCACTGGCACGACTGCTCCATGAAATGCTCTTTGGTTTGGTTTTTTTTTTTTGCTTTTTTTTATGAGACATTTCTTGTGTTCAGAGTCTAATTGTGTAAGTTTAATGTGAGCCCCAACTCAGCGCTGAGAAACAAAGAACACTGCAATGAGATTAAGGGCGGAAACAGCTTTGCCTTGAAGAGGAGCAGGAAGGAGGGGTTAGACTAGGTCCCGTGCTGCAAAATTAGGCCCTTGATCTGGAGGGTCGGGACCACAGTGTGCGCGATGGGCAACGCTCGCCGCCTGCTCCGGCCTTGTGTTGCACAGATGGATTTCCAAGGAGGTCAGTGCATTGGGAAAACGCGTGTGTGGCTCTGCGTGTGTCTAGCAAAGGCTGTCRGGTCCACTTGACAACACTCTAGAGCATAATCTGCTCAGTCTGGGGCGTTTTACTGCAGAAGCAGTGCTGGAGCATGACGTTTTTGCTCGAGGAACAGCGTTGGGGGCGGCAGGAGGCAGGTTCGTCCCGGGAGGCTGGTAGGAGCTTTGYGCGCGCTGCGGGTTCAGCGCTGCGTTCTGAGGAGCCACTTGGGACTGGTCTGCAGTGCAGAGCCCCTTGCTTGCGGGTGTGGGAGGCCTGAGCAACTGCAACATGGCAGCGAACGCCCAGACGGGTGCAGTTACGGCCCCCAGAATTGCACTGTTCTGAAAAGGGACTCCAGCCTTCGTGCCAGGAACGCTCTGTTGCGGGTCTGGTCCCTGGGGGTGCGGGAGGATCGGAAAAACAGGCAGTGTCCCCACACCAGGGCATTCCTGGTGGCCAGTGCTCCCAGGAGCCAACAACACAGAGCTGCTGGAGCTGTGGGAAGACGAATGCCCGTGAGGTGGGACCAACCACGTGGAGAGGAGGCAGCACGCGGTGCCTCCCATGGCCCTATCTGCAGGAAGGTGGGATGTGTGCAATGGTGCCGGCTGCTGCTGCACCAACAGTCAGCTCGGCAGGACCTAGGGAGCACCAGGGCTTCTTCTCACCGTGTCAGAGCAAAGCCAGCCTGTCCCCAAGCTCCGCACGCTGTGCTGCCACCACGGTCCCCGCTCCGAGGGCAGCCGATGAAGGCGGCCCCCTCTGCCCTCCATCCCTCCTCCAGGCAGCAAGGCTTTTCCTTGGAGCAATGTGGTATGTGACAATACCCCCCGAAGCCTGGGGGGAAGTCTGGCAGCTCCTCGGCAAGACGACGGGATCCTGCAAGCTCCAGCGTCTCCAGATCCCACAAGCTCCAGCGTCTCCGGATCCCACAAGCTCCAGCGTCTCCGGATCCCACAAGCTCCAGCGTCTCCGGATCCCACAAGCTCCGGCGTCTCCAGATCCTGCAAACTCCGACGTCTCCAGATCCCGCAAGCTCCGGCATCTCCGGCGCTCCGTGGCCGTGGCACTGGGCTCCTGCATGGCCCACATCTCCCTGGGCGGCAGCTGGTCTCAGCCGGGGAGGGCGCTTGGCCTCGGATCCCGCTGGTGGCCGTGGTGGGTTCCCGTTTCCCCAARGGCTGGATTCCTTCGCACCAAAGCAATGGCAGCGGAATAAAGATTGCTGTGCGGATCCCAGGCTCGCCGCTGCCTCCCTTCTGCACTAACCAGATCCAGCATTTCTAAATATACACTGGAGTCTTATTTTCTCGCTCCGATCTTTATTTGCCTCTGGATAAGCTGAACCAGATGGGGTGTTTCACAACGGCTGCTTGCTGGGGATGTCAGATGGGGAAGGGCAAATCCCCTGCTGCTTTTCTGGGAAAAGTCCCCCTTCCAGAAGCCCTGTGAAGATGTCAATCCTACAACCCTCCACTGGCCTTTGCCGGGGCTGAATGGGCATCAGCTCTCTGTGGGCAGCCTCCAGTCTTGCCTTGATCCATGGAGAGAAGATCTGGGCTTTTGGAAGGGGAGGCCACCAAGGTTCCCGGGTGCCACGACACGAGTGGGCGGCTGCAGCGGCCGTCAGCGTGGTGATTGCTCCGGTCTCTGGCAGAGGGAGTGATTTTCCTGCCCGTTTTGGGGCATCCAGTGAGAGAAACAGCCTCCTGGAGCAGAGGGGAGAAACCTCTAGCAGATGTTATGGGAAAAGTCGGGAGGAAATGCAAGGCAGGAGAAGATGCCAAGGAAAATCCTGTGATTTCATGGCTTGATGCGTTCCCGGTGCCCACATGGCTGCCGGGGCTCTGGGGTTGTCTGCTCCATCCCGGCCTCGCCACGGCTCCTCCACAAGCGGGATGTGCTCCTGTGTGCTGGGAACGTCGTCCCGCTCCGACTGGCTCCTCGGACCGCCCAGGGCTGCTCAGACAACGGAGGGGCAGTTGGTGACGCTCCAGGAGGGCCTCGGATAGGGATGTATGGAGAGGAGGGTCCCGAGCGTGACCCGTTTCCAAGCCCGGGGGCTCTCGGGCGGCTGGGGCTCCTGCTGAGCCCCTGGCTGCAAAGCCTTGGCAGACCCGGGAAGATGGGGTTGTTGGCAACAAAGGCCTCGTGCCGGCCGYGTGTCAAGCAGAAAGGCAAAAGTCTTCTTGGCGCTTGGCTTTCTAAACAAACCTCCTGTGGAACTGGGCTGAATTCGGGAGCGGAGGAGCCTGGCCAGCGCCGGCCCCCGGACCATGGCCCTGTGATCTGGGCACAGGCACCAGCGCCCGGCGCAGCCCCGCGAGCACCGACCACCGCGGCCACACTCGGCCCGAGCTGAAGCCTCCAGGTGAGACCCGGCCTCTGCCCTTCCCTTTCACCGCCTTGGGAGCTGCCTTGGTGACGGTGCCGTCCGGAGCGGCGCCCCGGAGCCGCCGACAGCGCCAGCTCCTGGACCTGTTCTGCCTTTGCTTTCCAGACAAAATTAGCTGTGGATTCCCAGGACCGGGACCACCGGGCGATCGGAGCGCCGGGCTGTGCGCTCGGAGCCTCCCGGACTTAACGGGCCTGCTCCCATGGAGGCCTCTTGGCCTGGGCCGAGGCAGCCTGCATGGTTCTCATTTACCGCGATATATTTTGGGGAAGGGGAGAGCTGTCTAGGGAGCCAGAGCATTGAAATATGAAAGTTAATTGAATAAAACTGTCAGTCAAAGAAAACAAGCCTTCCCACCCCAACATCCTTCGACTGTTCAGAAGAGATGGGCTGGGGCCAAAAGCAGTTGTAGGCGTTTAATGATTTGGCCATGCGGATTTTCACTTACAGCCTGTTTGAGGAAAATGAATGGAAAAAAAAAATATTCCATGCCTGAGGCTCCTTCTTAATAGAGACATAAAGATGACTTTGACATTCCCAGAACCGCAGCGCCCCAGGAAGAGAGGGATTTGCATGTTATTGTGCAGAGCCTGTGGGAGGAGAGCGGGAGGGATTTTTCCCTGGAGTGGGAAGCCAGAGCAGCGGAATCCGCCTCTCTGAACATCCCCCCTTCCTCCTCCCGGGGGACGCGCGGAGGGAGAGGTTGTTGCTGGGGCTCTGTGCGGTTACCATTAACGTTTGCTCATTCCTGGGATTGATTGGCTTTTAATTACGGAGGCCGCTTGGCATCCCAGCCCTCGGGATCAGTGACAGAGAGGGGCTGCTGTGCTGTCCCCAGTGGTGGCCCGGGTGCCCATCCCAGCGCCTCAGAGCRCCCGCACATCCCGCAGCGTTCCCGCATCCCTCCTCGGGGCCGCTCCTGCCGCCCGCTCTCCAGGCCCCGCGGCCTTCCCGCTCGGCCGTCCCTTTGGAGCGCTCTGCCCCGCGGAGGCACCTTCCCCGGCCGGACACAGCGTCTCGGTGTGTTCAGGAGCGGCACCGGTGGGAAGGGGASGCTGCCAGCTGCCTCCCCGCGGCATCGGAAGCACCGGCGCCACGGCCCGGGTTMAGGCACGGCTGCCTCTGCCCCTCGCTGCGAGCACCGCTGCTCTGCGCCTCTTCCCGGGAGAGTCCCGAGCAGGGAAGCGGCTGCTCGGGCACCGCGTCCCGGCGCCAGCCCTGCAGGTACGGACCAGGGACACGGCTGCAGATGCTCCCCACGCGTCTGCATGTGCTGAACAGGCAGAAACGGAGCCTGAAGGGGCAGCCTGCTATGCTGAGCCTCAAAGTCGCTAATAAAGTAGTAATTAAAAGCACTTGGAAAAGGCAGCGCTGCCAAAAGAAGACACAGAGACACAAGAGTCTTTCATTGTTGGATGGGCTATACCCRTTAATCGTGGAAAGAAGCCGCGGAGGCTCTGCAAAACTTGGCGGCCGGCCCCTGTGCCCGGCGTGCGGGGCTGCCGGTTCTGCCGGTTCCGAAACGCAGAAGGGACCGCGCGGCCCGGGACGTCCCTGCTGGTGCCCGCAGTCCCCCGGCCTCCCGGGGAGCCCAAGGGCTCTGCCAAGGCCGGGACGGGCACGTGCCGCTCTGCTCATGGTGCTCTCTTGTTCGCAGCTCAATTACACCCGGCCAGGACTTCCCAAGCTAAATCCCAGGCTCTTGGAAAACTGGAAGAGTGAAGTGAAGGAGAAGGGTCACATCAACTGTCCCAACAACGTAAGGACTGTTTCTATTCTCCTGCAGGCCAGCCTGGTTGCAGGCTGGACTAGGAGGGGGAGTTTTGGGGTAAAAACCCACCGAGGGCGGGTGTCACTGGGCCCCTGGAGGAGGCTGCCGGTGACACTGTGGTGGGTTTGGTCACTGCTGAGACACCCGTCTCACCAGCTCTCCCTGTAGTTGCTGYTGTGACTACTTGAAGCACATCCCGTGCTCAGGAACCTGCCAGCGCTTCCGAGGGTTCGGAGAGGACCAAGGCGCAGGGACACCCTGTCCTAGCAGGGAGCGGGTGTCCGGGCTGGGGTTCAGCCTGGGGTTCCCATTGGGGCTCTAGAGCTGCCCTTGGTCACCTCCCRAGACGGGGACAGAGAAAAGGCTGCACTGCCTGTGCTCAAGGGCCTTTCTCCCTGCAGCACCTGCCCCTTGCAGGCAAAGCCGAGCCTGGATTTCGGTCCGTTTCTTGGCACACGTGGCTAGCCCCGGAGCGCGGGGACGTGCCGTGTGTGCCGCATCGCGCTGCGAAACGCAGCCTTGGCCCCAGCTCCCAGGGAGGTGGACTCCACCCGCACGCTGGGCCCTTGATTTACAGTCTGAAACAAAGCCTGGGGAATGGGAATGCTGAGTGGGGCTCTTACCGCAAGGCCGGGGGAGCCGCGCTGCCTAATTAATGTCACACACAGGCACTTTGAAAAGACGTTGCTCAGAAACGGGTCATGCTGCTGCCCGGGTGATTTCTCTTCTCCGTTAAGCGCCTGCTGTGGCTCCAAGAACTCCCGTAGCCCAGCAGGGCCTCCTGGCTGCTCGCAAATGTACGTTTTCCACGGAGACGTTGAGGGGAGACATTTTTCAGCCCGTTGCAGAGGGATGTGGCCACATGACTCCCATTAGCGCTAATAGGAAACGTGTGACCAGAGCCCTCTGCCTCTYGCAGAGCATTAACCTCACGCTGATTAGCCTGGACCCGTGGCCTTGCTGGCGCAGGAGGCTCCTGGCCACAGGGTGGAGGAAGGCAAGGAGATGATGAGGCAGAAACGTGGCAAATCCTGTGTTTTTTTCTTTTTCCTGCAGTGCTGTGAAGCCATTTACTCCAGCGTCTCCGGGTTGAAAGCTCACCTGGCCAACTGCAACAAGGTAGGTCCCGCGTCTTCCAGCTTTGGCTCTGACAYGGTGGCGAGTCTCGTCTTTTTCTGCCCACTTCTCATTTGGAAGAAACAGGCCAAGGGAGTAATGGCACGGGTTAAATGTCACAGCCACCTTCCTGCAGCTGCCCAACACTGCCAGGAATGGATGGAGGACACATCCTGCATGCTGYTCCCAAATCCTCCCAAATCCTCACAGGACTGCTCTCTGTGCCGTAAGCCCTCAGCTCAAGGCAGGGTAAGGGGCCCATGGGGAGAGCAGGACATGAGTTGCGGCCCTTTGAGCAGTTGCACCATCGTGGTCTGTGGTCTGGGCCAGCCACTCACCTCCACACCAACCTCCTGGGCAGGACAGGGCTGGGCCTAGCAGGTGCCAAGGAGGGAATTTAGCTCCTAAAGGAGAGGTCTAACCCGTGCAAATGTCCCTCACCAAGGGCTGAGACCCTCAGCACTGCCAGGGCTGCAGGAATGGGGACTCTGATGGCAGCAGCTCCCCAGGATCCTGCCACCCCAGCAGGGTGAGGCTGCTGCTCCAGCTACCGAACATGCATCAAACAGAGCCAAGCAGGAAAGCTTGGAAACTGAACCTTTTCCAAGGGATGTGGAAATGGAAGGCCTTTCTGGCAGCTCCGTGTGGGATGTAAGAGGCCAGGGGTCCGTGCAGGGCTACAGTGCCCACGGATACTTGCGCGATTCCTCTTACCAGGCAGAGCAGGAATGGGCTCCAGCAGCTGCCGCAGCAGGAGGCATCAGGAGCAATGCATAGGTCCCTCGAGCTGGGACCCGGTAAGAGCTAGGAAAGCTTTAAACCCTGAAACACTTCCAGCTGCCGCTTCCATTGAGTGTAGCTTCCAGGAGGCAGCCCCGGCACATGCCCCGTGGTTATTAAAAACACAAACTCCCGCACTCCACCAACACTAGCTGGAACATCAACTCCTAACGAGCTCATTTAAATAGGCTGCAGAGATGCAGCTGAAGATCCAGCGGGGTTGATGCAGGATAAAAGTGCAAACACGGGAGACTACAGCAGTTCCTTGGCAGAATCAGGCAGCCACGAGCAAGCAGCCCCAGGGCAAAAGGAAGATCTGAGGGGATCTGAGCACGGCACAGGCCTGCGTTAACCCCGCCTGGCATGGCCTGGTGTGCCYGGCTCCTCCACACGTGTCCTTGTCACCACTGCAGGACCTGCATGCAGAAAGCAGCCGGGCATTTGCACAAGCAATTTATTTATATTTTTATATCAAAATTTGTATTTATATAAAATATTTGTAGATTTATTCCCTACTTTAATCGTGGCTGCATTGCCCTGGTCGGGCGAGCCCAGCATAGCCCATTGGGGACACTTTGCTGTGGTCACCCTGAGTTTTGCTAATGCAACGAGTTGAGCTCTGCAGTGCATACGTGCCAAAGCAGAGTGACTCGCACAGCCCCTCTGGAGCTGCCGTGAATGAGCTTTTCTGTAAAATCCCCAGTCCTGGGTGAAATACATGGAGTGCTAACAAGGGGGAGAGGCTGCCAGGCACTGCCCCATCCTCGGATGGGACTGAGATGCTGAGGGGATCTTTACATGAGCGCTTATGAAGGCGATTTGCAGCGGGCCCGAGCCTGCCTGTTTAGCAATGAAAGGCCTGTCTAAGTGCAGATTTACAGCACAGACCCAGTTCTGGAGGAATTCCCACTGATTATATATATATTGCCCGCAGGGGCCCATCCATAACCCCCTAGTCAATTGAGAGCCCATTAACCCCCCGGGCCGTGAACTGCGGCAGCGCGGAGAGATCCGTCACCCTCCCGGGGGCTCCGGCGACAGCAGCCGCAGCCGCTGCCTCTTTCTGACAGCGCAAAGGGAAAATTAGGTGAGGCCGTTGGACATAAATCAGCTGCGTGCTGAGTGCCAGGAGATGGCAGATTTGCTGGCAGTGGGGCCACGGGGCGCTCGGCCACGCAGCGACTGCTGTCGGTGATGCACGGGCAGTCAAACTCCCTGCTCCGTGCCCCCGAGCCTGCAGGAACCGSCTCTGATTCCTGGTTTTCCCGCTGTGCCGCTGTCGGCAGCCATGTTGCAGCAGTCCGGGCGGAGAGTTGGAGCTGAGACCTGCTGCGGTTGTGACACCCAGCCCGGGGATGGCAGGGCTGCAAGGGGGGTTGTTTTCCATACCTTGGTGCCTCCTTGCCGGAGCGGCGGGCACCGAGCTGCCCRGGGTGCCGTGTCTTGCAGGGGGAGCACTCGGTGGGCAAGTACCGCTGCCTGCTGTGCCAGAAGGAGTTCAGCTCCGAGAGCGGCGTCAAGTACCACATCATCAAGGCTCACTCAGAGGTGAGGACGTGGCTTCACACCAGCCCCGCTCGGTCGCCCTGCGTCCCCTGCGTCCCGTCCGCTCGGGCGCAGACCCAACACATCTTGTTGTKGCCGAGGGGGGAACTTGCTGGCACCATTGGAGTCTCCGAGCCCCCCTCGGCACCACCGGCTCCTTGTCCCCGAGGTGTCCACCACCCATCGGGCRCCGTTCGGGAAGCGGGGCTGGAGCGGCAGCGCTCGGGCCATGCTGGCCGAGGAGGGTCCCTAACCAGCCGCCCCTTCTCCCCCCGGCCACAGAACTGGTTCCGCACCTCCGCCGAGGCCAGCCGGAAAAAGAAAAGCAGGGATCAGCTTTCTTCCACCAAGGAGGAGAAAAAGAAAAGCACAAACGGGAAGAAAAGGGGGAGGAAACCCAAGGAGAGGCCTCCGGAAATGTCCCTGAAAGGCAGAGAGAGCRCGGCGGCAAAGACTAATCACAAGAAGGCGCCGGAGCCCTGGGAAGGCTCCCGCGGCAGCCCCGGCGGGGAGGAGCGCGCGCCCAAGGCCCCCGGCCCCCGCAAGGCCGGCGCCACCAAGATGCCCGAGAAATGAGCAGCTCAGAGACTCGTCTCCGAGGATTCGTTTACAGCCCAGGGTAACAGGGTGGGGGTCGCTCCCGGTTTTCTGTCCCCCCCACCCCATCCCGCTCCCCTTCCCTCCTTTCCCCCTCCCTCACCCTCCACTCACCCCCTTTTTACAAAAAAAAAAAAAACCAGAAAAAGACAAAAAAATACCAATTAACCACTTTAAGCAAAGTCATGGACCTTGTTTCACACTGGAAAACCAACAGGGTGGAGCAGGCCGGAGCGCTGCCGCCCTCGCTGCCCATGTCCCGGCCCTGTGCCCGGCGCTCCCGTGGCCCTCTGGGGTCCTGCCCCATCCTGCTGTCCCCTGCCCCTTTCCCGGGATTTCCCTCCCCTCTCCCTGCGTGAAACTGGTGCCGTTGAGTGAAAGGGAAGTGCAATAGCAGGGTCCCCCARCCAGGCACCCTCTTCCTGCCGCCCACCTCCATGTCCAGCCCATCCCACAGGGAATCCTGTGGTGGCCTGAGCCTCCCGGCACAGGTGCTGCCTGCATCCCCCAGGGAGACATTTCCAAAGATGTTTGATCCATGCGGGAATGGCCAGGGAGCAGCTGCGGGGAGGCAGGATGAGGCTTTTTCCCGTATGAGAGGCCTGCAGGGATCCTCTCCCTGCTCGGCTGCACTTGCCGGGATTGCTCGCGGCAGTGCCGGGAATGGCCGGAGCGAGGCGGGAGCGAGTGCCGGGCTCCCTGGGAGCAGGGATGCAGGGCCGGGATAGATGCCGGATGCGAGACGGGAGGTCAGGAGAGGTGCTGAGCCCCGACGGGAGCTGCTGTAGGCCGGGTTTGGCGGAGCTGGAGCTTGTGGAAATGCCCTGGGCGGCACTGGGGATGCTGCGGGACAGGCAGAGCGGCACCTCGGCTCCTCGCGCGGGTCCCGGGACGTACGGACGCACCAGCCGCTGCCGCCGGGGCTGGATCTGGCTGCACCGGGACCGACTCTGCTCCCCAGGGAGCTCCGTGATGGGCGGCACCGAGTGACAGTCCAGGGACCTGCGTCCCAGTGAGGCCCCAGCTGGTCCCTCCCACATGGGACAGGCTGCAGCTCCTGGGCACAGGTCCCTGTGCCCCCGAAATGCCCCCGGATGGGGAAGGGGGTCTCGGGAAGATGCGTTTTCCCTGGCTTGTTTTCCACTCCCAGGCTTTTCCTGTGTCCTCCCGCACCGAGAGCACCTCATTGCAGGGCCCTGCCCGGGGTCCATGCCCAGCCCAAACGTGTCTGTGTCTAGACAAAACCAAGGCTACCTCTTCCCTTGGGAAACAGGCCTGTCCCGGTGCTGCCGCAGCTGCCCGCCCTCCGGAGCGGAGCGCGAATCCGAGCGCTGCTTCCCCTCGGCCCCTGCCGCGCTACGGTCCTGGCCACGGGCTGCTCAGCAGGAAGGGCGCGCGGCTCCTCTTGGATGTCCTCCTGAATGGCGCCGTTGGCTTCCCCAGCATCCCGGGGCATCCAGCGGCCGCCCCGGCTTTGCTGAGAGCTCCCAGTTGCGTCGGGCTTTGGAGCGCTTCCTGGGATTAGTGGGAATGCGGGCACGGCACAAGGGCCCCGCGGGGAGAAGAACCCCGAGAAGTCCCTGCCGAGCAGCGCGGGGCGCCGAAGCCTCCGCTTGGGGCTCYCCGCAGCCCCTTGGGGGTGTTTTTCCCCGCAGATATCCAGGAATCTGGCGTGGGAGGTCGCTGCTGGCTCCTCGCTCCGGCTCGCTCCTTCAGGAGCCTGCCCAGGGGCTGGAGGCGCYGCTCCGGGCTACCGCTCCTTGGATCGCGGCGAAGGGGCTGCCGTCCCGCCACGCCGCTCAGGTGAATCCTTCCTAATCCTTCCTCCCGCCCTGCTCCCGGCGGCAGGCCGGCGAGCTCCGAGCATTCCCTCTGCCCTGGGAAAGCCATTAACCTCCCAGGAGGGAGATGCTGCCTAGGAAAGCCTAACGCCTCCCTCCCCAGAGCCTCCCTCCCCTTTCCTTCCCAAATCCTCCTTCCCAGAGGGATACAGCTAAAATTACTGCGCTTTGGGAGTAGCTACTGGTGCCTCCCAGGTGGCCGCAGCCACCGCRCAGACATTCCTGCTCTCCCATCCGTCCCTCCTGCTTCCCGGCCATGGGGAGAGGATGGAGAAGCAGTGGGATGCGGCGGGAGGGCAGCGCCGCTGCCTTCGGTGCTGTTGCATGGAGATGAACCTGCCTAAGGACCCGTCCCGGCTTGGCACCGTCCTGTCCCCTTCCTGCCAGCTGCCCAAAGCCGTAAAAGCCATAAAATCCCTGCCGGCATCGCCACGTGTCCGGCCTCGGAGAAATCGCTGCTCCTTGTGGGTGGCTTTGGATGGTGTCTCCGGGATGGTGTCCCCAGGATGGTGTTCCCGGGACGGTGTTCCCGGGATGGTGTCCCCGGGATGGTGTCCCCGGGATGGTGTCCCGGGATGGTGTCCCGGGACGGTGTCCCCGGACACAGCAAGGAGCAGCCCCCGGGCTGCGAACGGGCCGTGCCGGGCACTGCCGAGGGCATCGCGAGCAGCGCGGAGCCGCCTGCCCCGGGCACCTCGCAGGGCTTGGGGTCACGAGCACCCAATTAATTTGATTCTCATTGATCAGATCAGGGCGCGACACCGTGCGGCCGCAGGGCCCAGCTGCCCTGGCTGGAGGTAAAGTGGGAAAAGGCACTTCCCAAGGAGCATCCTAAGGGAAAACATGGGCAGGAGCAAGTGCTGCAGTGCAGGGTCGCTCGGAAGGAGAATTTTTGTGCTTTTTCCGTGTAAAGTCCTGTGTATTTTGGAGGGAGCTGGGCCGGTGCCCCATTCCTGGTGCCGGGATGGAAGAGCTGCTCGTTTGACACGGCTCCGTGGGAGCCTCACGTGGGAAACTACAGGAAATCCAAATCTTCCAGGGCTCTTTTCCATAAAAGGTATTTTTTTCCCCACTGGGCATTAGTCAAAGAGGGAAACGTTCTCCCCCTGCTTCCTTCTCCGTGAAGAATGAGAAGTTCTGCAAGCAGCATTAGTGAGCCCGGAAAACCAGGGATCTGTTTCATGCATAAGGGTTGTCGTGCGGCCAGAGCCGGCGGCAGGGAAGCGCCGAGCTCGTAGAGGAGACCCCGGTGCTCCGGAATGGGAGGAACCGGTGGACACAGGAGCAGCGCAGGATCCGCAGGAATATTGTCCCGGCCGGGAGGCTTTTCCGTTGGCGCAGGGGGTCCTGGGCAGCGCGGACAGGGCATGAATGGCTGCGTTTTCCGCATGCATCCCAGAGAAGCTCACGGCGCCCGGCGCTCTGGGAGCCAGCAAACTTCCCGCCTTTATTTCCGCACATCTCCAGGGAAAGAGCGCCCTGCTCTTCCCCTGCTCGCTGCCCATCTCCAAAGCAATAACGGGAATCTCGTCTGGGGTGGCTGCGCGGCGCGGACTGGTAAACTGCTCCGCATTTTAGCTGCTCCGCGCGACACTCCTGGGAAGGGCTAAACCTGCCGCGCGTCGGGAAAAACAAGCAGCATCGCCCCCAAATCACCCCAATCGCAGGCAGGAAACGTCGCCGTGAGCCCAGACCCGCACGCAGACAAATTCCCGGCTCAGGGTAGGGAGAATCCGCATTCCGACCGTGTCCTTCTCGCTGTAATTCCCACCGGGACGGATCCCCCTGCGGATCCGCCGGGCGCGGGAGCCGAGCGGGACCCGGCGCGTTGCTGCRCCGGGGCCCTTCCCTTTCCTCCCTCTCCTCGGTGCCGCCCATTCCACAGCATATCCGAATGTTTCTCGTCAATGCCAGTTATTAGTGCATAAGTGTATTTTGGGGAAAAAAA